>NW_027103638.1:1072687-1154422 GCF_902728285.1 Clytia hemisphaerica | reverse complement strand
TGTTAAAGCCAATCTGACATTATAATTTCCAAAACGCTGAGCTTGCATAGAGATTGTAGTTATTCCAAAGCCAGGGGTCCATGTACAAAAAAGCGGCATGTATCATGGGGTGGGTGGGTGTTTTCAAAAAAATTTTGCTGTTTAGTACTGTACATGGGGGTGTCAGGGTCAAATTTCTGATTTGCTGTTTAGTATACGTGTACTATAAATTTTTTTAAATTCTCAATTGTTTTTGTCAATTTTCGAGAACATTTTTTAAAATATTTTTTATGGGAAGAATAAAAAACTTGCTCCAAAGTTTCAAGTTTTATGGCTTAAAATTTTTATTTTATGAAGGGGTGTAGGGATATATTTGGTAGTTTTCTGGATAGTATATTGTACTATGTAAGGGGGTGTCAGGGTGTATTTGGGAGTTTGCTGGATAGTACTGGATAGTATATTGTAAAATATAGGGGGTGTTGGGGTGTTTTTGGGAGTTTGCTGGATAGTATTTTGTACATTTTGTACTATAGGGGTGGGTGGGTGTTTAAAATCGAAATTTGCTACAAAGTACTGATACATGCCGCTGTTTTGTACATGGACCCCCCTGTCAAAGCTACATTAAAAACGCAGTCAAAACATTGTAAACTAATCATCTATCCAGTCAATTAACATCCCCGTTTAACTGGTTTTATTAACTTTTTTCGAGAAATTTTGAATTGCATTTGAAACCATGTAACACTTTTTCCTCTTTTTATAGGTGATCGTTGATACTATTAAGAATATGTATTCATGTTCGAGTATAATGGTGGAAAGGACATTGCAAGATATGTGTCGTTAATTGATTTATTAGGAATTTTAAATAAGTTTTTACTGTTCTTAGTAAATTAGCTTGGAAAAAGATTTTCATCCACCGGAAAGTTGCTGCCATTTTGAAAAATTATTTTTGAATTCCAAAGATTTTTACGTCCAAGAGAAATTTCTATATTAAATAAATACTTACCATAAATAAAACTAATTGATCTTTATGTTTATAAAATTGAACTGATTATTCTTTAATACAATTTCATCATTTGCTTTTGATATCAGCACTATACAGGGTGTCCTGAAAAAAGTCCTGTGTCAGAATACGACTACAAACAGAAAAGGTTTTGTGTGTGTATGTCTAGTATCTCTCTTAAACGCAACACAGTAATTAACACTTAAATGATTACAATGAAACAGAAACGCAATAAACTTATAAACATAATTAACGTACTAAAATATGAATTTTTAGTTTTTGAAACTACACAAAATTTTTCTGTGTGTAGTCATGTTCTGACACAGGACTTTTTTTCAGGACACCTTGTACATATTTTGCTTACATTCTGAAAACGAAATTTTAAAATTAAAAAAAAATTCCCAGTCGATATATTTTTGGCACCCCTTTATAATACCATGAAGGTAATAAAGATAGATGGAGAGTCAATGCCTTTTGTTCTATTCTGATTTATCATGCTTTGGGAATAAGATGATTAATTTTGGGTATACTCGTGGGAATATTTAAGATGAATGAAAAGACATTACATTTTTAACAAGTATATTGAAATATGATAGCCTTGTCATGAAAAATTGAAAAAAACTTCACATAATAAGCACAATACTCTAAACTTCTAGGGGAAGCTGCCCATAAATCCATCGATAGATTTAAAAAAGAATTACGTGTTACGATTAGGAACCTTGTATCGATCATTTTGTCAGAGTATGAAAACCGCTGCCTACTTAGACGTGAAGATTTCCATAGAAGAAACTTTCAATGATAATGTGATGCAACTCTCAAAGTTAACAAAATGCCAGCCCAAAAATATATTCTTATGAAATCAATATATTCTTTTATCCTTAAATCAGTTGAAACTATTTCGAATCGCATTTTAACTAAGATTTCTCGCAAAATTAAGTTTTTCAAAATCAACGGATCAGCCTCTTTCTGTTCTTATAAAGTTATAAATTGATGTTTTTTGCTTCCAATGATGGTACATCAAAGAAAAGCCGCTATAAATAGATTTATAAAAGATTTCAACGACCATTTAGGTCATTACCGAGACATTTTCGCTCTATCTGTATCTTTATTACCTTCATGATAATACACTTCCTTCACAGACCCATTGGGAAACCTTCCCACTGGAAAACTGACCAAAATATCGTCCCCGGTGGAAAATTATACTCCAATTTTTGTCCTCACTAAAAATAATTACACAGACCAATCCTCAATGCAAAATATTATGCTTTCCTTTCAATCCCCAATGAATTTATCACTTGAAAAAGAAAAGAATTTAACTGCCCGATCAAAAAATAATAGGAGAATGAATACAATCTCCATTGAAATTCAGTCCGTTATTTTTACCCCCACTGGCTGAAAAAATCCTACCGGGTCTGTGAGAAGGGAGTGTTATAATAAATAAACCTCCTAAAGACCTCCTAAGGAGTAGATACCTAGCCTTAACGCTTATCAAACACAGGCTAATTTTTCCATGTAACTTATTATTTTGACTGCTTGGGAAATATATGGCAACCTGCCAGGATCGTGTTTTTAACAGTGCGAAATGTTTTGGAGTCCATCAAGCTTTCCAAAATAGACTTTTCCTGATTTTAAAAATATTTTAAGAACTCTCAATTTGAGGAGCCTATACGGTATTTTTTAAATCTTTCGTAATAATTGTGATATTATGACCATTCAAGGAAGTTAGGAGGACATTCCTGCAAGAGCTGAAGAATTCTGTTTTACAATGGAAAAGCTATTGGAATCGACTCCCTCGTGAGCAAATGCCAAATTACAAATGCCAGTTGGTCTAAACGCAGCCACAATTAATAATAATAATAAAGCTTTACAGGTTTGCGGGCCACCGTGAGACACATGGGCCTCTATAAACCGCTCGTACTTTTTACAATGATCTTTTTGAAATAGAGTTTTTTTCGCGGGCTCCCCCGGACTTTCCATTTTGTGTTGTCTTCCTTGATTTTAGCATTCATTTTTTCGGCTTCCTTACACCATTCTTTAATTATCTGTCTTTCATTTCAGTATTGAAAAGCACGATCTACTTGACTGGTCAAAGTTTTAAAAGAAAAAAAAAGGTCTTCAAAATTCTGTAATTTTTTCCCGACTGAATCTTAACCAAGCACAGACTAATCAATATTTCAGATTTGGCGCATACATACGCTAATTTCGTCTTGGTTTCAGTGTTATTTTATTTGGGCGGTGTCTATGAGATTCCGAAAAAAGCACCCAACCGTAAAATTTTGATTTTTTAAACAAAATTTTACATACATCTTGATACCCCTGCCTCACAGCCGCGGCGGAAGTTTTTCCTCAGTGGGGATAAAAATCTCTAATTCCAATGGTGATATAAAATTCTATTGTTCTAAGGTTAAAAAAATCCAATGGGATGTTGATGTTAAGCAATATTGAATTTTCAGTGGGGGATAGAATGATAAAGATTTCCGATTTGGCCCTTGCATCTGCTACATCACGACTCGCTACATTCGTCTTTTGGATTCAGTTTTATCTCATTTGGGCGGTCTTATGGGATTCCGAAAAAAGCGCCCAAACGTAAAAATATTGATCTTCAAAACAAAATTTTACAGACATCTAGCTGTGAGCAATTGTTATATGAACGAGACTTTAACTTTGGGCAAATTTTGAAGCGTTCCTAAAAAATTCAATTTAACCTAATCTGATGTTGAATAACTTTTACCCAAGCAAATGTTCACAATTTTACGCATAGAGATTTCAGATATGGCCCTTATCTACTACATTCGTCTTTTGGATTCAATTTTATCTCATTTGGGCGGTCTTATGGGATTCCGAAAAAAGCGCCCAAACGTAAAAATATTGATCTTCAAAACAAAATTTTACAGACATCTAGCTGTGAGCAATTGTTAAATGAACGAGACTTTGACTTAGGGCAAATTTTGAAGCGTTCCGAAAAAATTCAATGTAACCTAATCTGATGTTGAATAACTTGTAGAAAAATTTTCACCATTTTACGGATAAAGGTGTCAGTTTTGGCCCTTATATCTACTACATTCGTCTTTTGGATTCAGTTTTATGTCATTTGGGCGGTCTTATGGGATTCCGAAAAAAGCGCCCAACCGTAAAAATATTTCAAAACAAAATTTTACAGAAATCTAGCTGTGAGCAATTGTTATAAGGGTGACACTTTGACTTTTTTAGGCAGAATTTAAGGCGTTCCCAAAAATAATTAACCGAACTTAATCTGGATGTAAAATAACTTTTACCAAAACAAATGTTCACGATTTTACGCATAGAGATTTCAGATTTGGACCTTACATCTGCTACGAAACAAATAATCATACTGGAATCTTATAATGAAACATACTTTATACAAATCTGTAATTCTTAAAATTCCATAAAGAAAACACCCAATTTGGGCGGTCTTATGATTCACTAAAAAAAATTGAATTTAAGAAATCTAAATAGAATAGACAGAAAAATTAAAAAAAAATAAATTAATTTCATACTTTAAAAACTGGGACAACAGTGAAGACAAGATAAAAGAAAAGAGGAAGTAGGGAAAATTATTAAGGACTTAGTCAAAGGAAAATCACAGCCAAGCTCAGATATTCCAGTAAAAATCATAAAGGAATATTGTGATATGTTTTCCGAGTTTTTATGCTCAGAAATTAATACGTCCTTCGAGTCAAGCTCCTTTCCAAAAGAATTGAAACTTGCCGATATAACACCTGTTTATTATTATAAGAGAAAAGGTTCAAAGAATGACAAGGGCAACTTCAGACCGGTGAGTATTCTCCCAGTTCTGTCAAAAATTTAAAAAAAAGTCATACATACCCAAGTCTCAACCTACTTTAACAACATTTTGAGCGATAGGCAATTTGGATATAGAAAAGGAATGAGTACGCAGACTCCACTTTTAGTGATGACTGAAGTTTGGAGGAAAGCTACAGATGAAAAGAAAAAGTTTGCAGCGCTACTCATTGAATTATCAAAAGCTTTCGACTGCATATCGTACGAACTATTGATTGCTAAACGGGAAGCATATATACGGGTTTTCAAGGAGTGCCTTAGATCTCATAGCAGCCTATCTATCAGATAGAAAGCAAAGAACAAAAATTGGCGACCATTACAGTACCTGGCATGATATAAAAGTAGGTGTTCCCCAAGGATCCATTCTAGGGTCACTTCTATTTAACATCTACATGAGGGATTTGTTCTACTTTCTCGAAAATAGAAATGTACTAAATTATGCAGACGATACAACACCTTTTGTGATAGTTCTTAGGAACAGGTTGGTGAGGAGCTCTCGATTGGAGCTGCTATCATCTTTGAGTGGATAACCCAAAATCAAATGAAAGGGAATGCAGACAAGTCGATGTTGATAGCTGATAATACCAGCAAAGAAATCTTCATTACTATACAGAATGAACGCATTTTTAACATCAACTCAGGCAAGATCCTAGGATTAACTTTTGACAACTGTCTGAAATAAACTCGTAAAAGTATTGATCTTCAAAACTAAATTTTAGAGACATCTAGCTGTGAGCAATTGTTATATGAACGAGACTTTGATGACTTGGGGCAAATTTTGAAGCGTCCCGAAAAAAAATCAATCTAACCTAATCTGATGTGGAATAACTTTTAGACAAATTTTCACTATTTTACGGATAAAGGTTTCACAGATTCGGCCCTTATATCTGCTACATTCGTCTTTTGGATTCAATTTTATCTCATTTGGGCGGTCTTATGGGATTTCCAAAAAAGCGCCCAAACGTAAAAATATTGATTTTAAAAGCAAAATTTTACAGACATCTAGCTGTGAGCAATGTTGTTATATGGACGAGACTTTGACTTAGGGCAAATTTGGAAGCGTTCCTAAAAAATTCAATCTGACCTAATCTGATGTGGAATAACTTTTAGACAAATTTTCACTATTTTACGGATAAAAGGTTTCAGATTTGGCCCTTGTATCTTTTACATTCGTCTTTTGGATTCAGTTTTATCTCATTTGGGCGGTCTTATGGGATTCCGAAAAAAGCGCCCAAACGTAAAAATATTGCTTTTCAAAACAAAATTTTACAGACATCTAGCTGTGAGCAACTGTAACGTGCAAAATCACTGGGCTCAACTTCAGTGTATGTTTTAAAGTGGAAGGCCAAATTGTAAAAACTTTTTTAAATAAACAGGTTGACGAGGTTTTAGCACAGATATCTGTAAAGCCCGAAGGGCTAGATAGGCAACTTTAAGCTTTCTCCAGCAAAAAAAAGTGAAGCAAAAATTTGACTTTTAAAATTTCGTGCCGATGGATAGGATCTAGCATTTTAATTGTTTTCGGAGCGCGAGATCAAAAAAAGTAGGCGGCAAACGCTAATTCACATCTCTCAAACTGGTGAAATTGCATATTTTAGTCACATGACTTTGGTAGGAAATCCTTCCAAACCTAGGCTTCACTTTTCGATAAAAGCCGCAAATCTAGCCCTTCGGGCTTTACAAATCTGTGGGTTTTAGGATAATAGAAGGCCGATGTAAACCCAGGGTGATAGATATTTGGGATTAAAGAAAGCTCAATTGTACACCCAGGGTGATGGGTACTCGCAATTTGGGAAGGCTTGATTGTAAACCCATATGGATACTCGGGATAAGGTAAAGCTAAATTTCAAACACGGTGCGAATAAAACCTACTTTGACGGACACCCAGGAAAGGTAAGGCTCAATTGTAAAACCCGTAAGTACTCGGTAAGATTAGAGATGGCACAGTCTAGGTACATTAATTAAGAGATAACGAAATTTTTTACGTTGTAGAGCAACGTATTTTAAAAACACGTTGGTCTATAACGCAACGATAGAAAAAACGACACTAAGGCAGGAGAGCTCTGTGTTTTATAACCAAGACATTTCTTTGGCCCTTACATCTGCGAAATTTGTCTTTTGGATTCACTTTTATGTCATTTGGGCGGCCTTTATAAGATTCCGAAGAAAAGCGCCCAAACGTAAAATTTCTATATAATTTGAAAGAATATTATGGGGTAATGGTAAGATCATTGTACGGGCTGGTTTCCATCTCATTTTTCCATTCTCAATAAAATACAGTTACAAGATGAAAAAAAACTTTCACACTAATTACAAGATCAAATTTGATATTGTGAATTACATATAAAAAAGGTGTCACGCTAAATTAAGAACAATTCTAAATTAGGTAAAGCATCAATTTTCCCTCAGAAAAAGTTAAAGATACAAAAATTATAATATTATTAGAATGGCATACGTTTTTGATTTCTGTGCCAGAAAAATAAGTCACAGTGCCGAATAAAATTTTCAGGTGTCATGTAGGCAAGCTGCGTCTTCAATTTTTTCACTCTAGAGTTCTCTTGTTCGTTTACTTCCGAGTTAATGTGTTGCATCGTTGAGTAAAGTTTCATGCAGTAGCCAAATGAACAAGCTAAAACGAATTTTTAAGAGGTTTTGCATATAACTTTTTTAATTCTCTATATAAGAAATTAATATACATCTACAACACATTCTGACGGCTAAAAGCTAACCAATAAAGTCAAAGTTAACTTTTGTATGCATTTTTAATTGAAAACGTTCTGGCTGTTAGATTTTGAACACAATCGAAATCTCTTAACAATTTGGTTATTCAGACAGAGGTAATTCGATGGTATTATTCAGACTACTATTGTTTTATTTATTTTTTTTCACTTTTTTTTAACGTTGGACTAACCTGTATGGTTCCTCCAATGAAAACGATCGACGACAAATTTTGTGTGTTGGAAGAATAGCGGGTCTCGGTTTAGTGCATAAGTATGCAAGTTGCAAGCATTATCGTAAATTATCATGCCCGGTGCTGAAAAAATAGTAAAATTAATTTTCAAAAAATGTACATGATGGTCAAGACACGTTCTATTAAGATACGTTCTATTAAGTCGAAGCGGCAGATTCAATATTCTTTCTAAGGAGTGCAAAAATTTTCAATTTCTAATTCAAATTCAGGGTTGAGGATCCTTTTGAAAACCGCCAGGACTACTCAAATATTCAACAATGCAACTGAGGCCATCAGAGTCAGAGAGACAAAAAAAAAACAAAGGGTAACGAAACCTTTAGGAAATCTTGTTCTGAAAATTGTGAAGGGAACGTCAGGTGATTCCTTTTTTGCCATTATTTGGTAACCAAGACAAACACCTGAAAATGAAGGTAAGATGAATACAGCGCGATGCTTGTCATATAAAGAGTGCAAATGAATTTGGTATCGTAAAGTTTAAGTAACTTGTGTGAATATTATTATTTAGATCGGTCTATTAGGTAAAAATTGGTAAGTATATGTTTGTTCAAACTTTTTTTCATCAGGAGAAATTTGTAAACCTGAAATAGGACGTACCATGCTGACAGTAAAGGGTAAATATTCCGGAGGTCAAATTTCGATGGCCAGTGTGGTTCTTTCGACAATCCTTTTGTTTTGTTTTGTCGAAATCCATCTCAAAGAAACCACGCTTGCGTAATTTTGGTAGATTTGGGAAACTAAAATGAAAGGTGTTCACAATTTACGAGATAAAGATCATAGAAGTCGTCAATAATCGTCCACATTCTCTAAATAGGAGACAATACTTTTCTTTTAAACTTCAGTTTTATCTTAATTCTATATTTGATAGAGATTTTTTCAATTTTGGTCTATTTTCCAAATCCATCCAATTGATAAAGGAAATCAAATAGTACAATATTTTGAAAATAAGCTAGAATACCTGCTGATTTCAGCAGATTTCGGGTGTTTCGGAGTGTTGATAACACTTGCGTTGATAAAAGGGTCATTTGCCTTGTCATAGAGATAAAGCAGAAGCCCTTTCCAAACACCGGGAAGGCAACAAGGTAGGATGGAGAGCAGCGAGTGGAACAATGGGAAGACTTCTTGGATCTGACGCATCGTCTCACTGTCTGCTTTAACGTTTTCATCCAGCATTTTCATTGAAAGTTTCGTCGAATCTTCGTTAGGAGGGAAATAAGAACAAACGGGAGAAGCAGATGCAAACAAACGAAGGACGTCCTTAAAAGCTTTTGGAAAGCGACTGTCAGTTTGGTACTTGGTGTAACCCCATTCAATGACCTTGTGGATCTGTTTATTGAGGTTCTGGAGGTCTTTTCTGAACGCTTGAGAGGCAGCAGGATTCATTTTCCCATCAAGCCAACGCCTGAAACGTTTTCTGAAAGGTGCATCGTCGATCGCTAGTCTACTGCCATGCTTTCTAGAAAAATAAGGACTATTAGTATTAAACAGTGTTTCACTTTACCTTCTAGAAAGGTATCAAGCGACTAACTATACACAAAGGTTTGTCTAAAATTATCATAGAAAGTTTGGTCTTATCTATATAAGCCAGTAATCATTTTTTGAAACAGAGCTGAGACCAATATTAATCTGGCCTGGATTGGACATTTTGATGGATATTTTCATATTTAGGCGTAAATAACATAACACCGTTGACCAACTTTTACTTTAAACGCAATTGTGCTATTTTCTCCGAGATTTAAAAAGTGAATATAATACTAACGAATATCTTTGTATTGGCTTGCTTCGTACGGTATCACACAGCCCAGAAGCCAGGAACTTCTTTTGAAAACCCATCCCGGTGGCATCACATACAACAATATCAGGGACCTTGCCACATTTATCGCAGTCGGCACTTGAGGTAAATGACACGTCAAGAAGTTTCAGATATGCGTACCAAGACGAACGGAAATTGTTGTACGAGAATCTCTTCTTCAATTCCAAATCTCCACTATCTTTCTGAACAGCCATCATAACTTCATAATAACTGAACATGGTACAACTGAAGAAATTGTTGTTAAAAAGCAATTGTTAGAAAAATCATCAATGCCATGTTCAATATATATCATAATTAGGATTTCCCTAAACAAATGAGTACGAGTCAAATTTTATCTGTAAAAGCAGAGTCGATAAAGTTTTCTTTTACCTGCATGGTGTCCTCCTGGGTTGCTTCCCCCTAGTAAAAATTGAAATTTTTCTCGAATCCCCCCTCTTTTTTTATCCCCCACCATATTAAAAAATATTTAGGCTCTCTCCTCTTTTTTGCTTTCCCCCTGTTATTTGACGATTTTGCGGTTCCCCACAAGGTTAACATAAAAATGCCTTAAATCAAGTTTAAAGTTTTCAATCAAAATTTCCAAAATTTATGGTTCCCCTCTCTTGGTTTCCCCCCATTTGAAGTTTTTCATTTTCCCCCACACTTCAAAAAATTGGCAAAATTAGAACATTTATAAAGGGGGAGGAAACTATGTACCTGTTTCCATTCAGGAAATGAAACATATAATCTCTGAGGACCGTGTGATGGATGAGAAACTTCTCCATGTTGATAATGGAATCGTCCAATCCATCATATGGCAATTCTTTGTGACAAGAAAGACACACTTTGTTGACAACTAGAAGGGATAAAATATAATTCATTAGCAAAAATTTGGAAATATGGCAATATTTTTCAATATATGAAAATTTTATTTTGTAACTTATCTCTTGTTGAACGTAGATCAAAATTATTTAATAAGTAAGTCGTCAGGAAGAAAAGACACTTTCTTTATTATGGTACTGGCAGTTTTATGCCACTTTGGTGAAAATCTTCAAAAAAATAATTTTCATAGGAGAAAAAATCTTGTTTCAAATAAAGCCGCTTTACTATAAGCCGCAATTTTACTATAATTTAGAGGACGAAATATAAATATTTAATTTGTAGGATGTAAAATTTATTGAAGTGAATGTTTTAACAAACCTTTGCATGGAAATGAATTGTTTTTGTAATATAACACCATGTCTTTTAGCGAGGAAGTTGCCAGAGTTTCTCTCTGACAGTAGAAGCAATCCTTTGTTATATCTTCACAGAAGTATACGCCATGTTCATTTCGAAGATACTCCGACGGTGGTTTCATTGTCACAGTATTCGACACGGTGAAAGGTATTTTTCGTCTTGACAAAGAGGCTTTCACCTTTGAATGGTTGACCTCACTTTGTTTCGCAAAAATCTCTTGAAGATAATCAGGCAGGTCCTTTTTCTTTTTATTTTTGATCTCTCTCATGTAATTTGTATGACAACAATGGGGCTTGTCACAAACAAAGCAAGAAAATTTGGTACCGTTGAAATGTACAACGCCTATGCTTCCTCCAGCCGTTACCACAACTGTGTCTTTAGCAAAAGTGATGTCATTCACCTCTTCAGTCTGAAAAAAAAACACAAGATCAAGCAACGATAACGCTTCACTTATTTTTATCGGTGATGGGAATCGTTGGATGAGGTTAAAATAAAAACAGGTAAACAATTGTTGATAGTTTAATAACAAGTTACTAATGCAGACTTGATTGATTTCTGTTAAATAATTAAATCTTAACAATTTCAGTTCTAAGTGATGGTAACCCTAGTCTCAATCGGTATGTGCAGTGTGTCGTGACGTTCCCCTTCTTCTANAAACATTCAAATTCAGCAACAACTACCAAGAAGTGGTGTATTTACCCCCTGATTTGCCCACAGCGACCCTGATTACAGACAATGAAAACCACAAATAACTTTCCCATTGCTCCTACTACAAAATTATCCTTGTTTCAGTGGTCAGAAATAAAATTGGTACACCCCAGTGGGCACAAGACGTCCTAAGGACGTCCTTAGAAGGTCCATTTTGGACGGGAGGACGTCTAGCGGGGACGTCTGTTGGACGTTCTATGGACGTGCAAAATGAAGTCACTTCCGTCCGTCCGAATTTGGTCCGAAAAAGACGTCCTAATTGGACGCGAAATGGACGGTATGTGGACGTTTCTTTTAATTTAGACGTCGGAAGGACGTTTTACAGACGTCACATGGACGTCTAACTGAGTCACTCCAACACGTGGACGTCAAAAGGACGTTTTACAGACGTCTTTTAGACCCAAACACGAGTGAGCTACAGACGTTTTAAGGACTTTTTATAGTCGCCATTTAGATGGCAAAACTTTCTCCATTTTTAGTTTTTATGAACGGATTGTTTTTTTTATCAAGACATTAATGACAAGACATTATATTATCAAATTCCTGATTACCAATATAACACAATCAGTTTTTTATACCCATACCTATATCGAAGACATGACATGATATATCGAAGATAATTCGTTCGCAAATCGAAAGGCAAATTTGTATAAGTATTTCGTAATATTTTCGAGAAAAATAAATAGAAATGTACAATTCTATATATGATATACATATATTACAATTATATTACAATAATAACAAGATAATTCGTTCGAAAAGGCAAATTTGTAAAAATATTTCATAATATCTTAGAGAAAAATAATTAACGATTAAATGAAAATAAAATAAATAGATACAATAGAATATGTTAACCTAATATTTGAAAAGGGATAGTTGTTCACTTCATTTACATAAAATAGGTATTTATTTGGGGTTCAATCTCTTTCCCCACTATCGAGGATAACAGAGTACTTGAAAGGTATGAACTGAAGTATCAAAACTCGACAAAATAAAGTAACGAAAGGAAAGGATTACTACAGCAGCTTTTCTAATTTTTGAAGATAATACAAAGTTTCTTCAATTTTTCGGGTCATGCGGCTGTGGTTGCTTAGCATTCTAGCTCATTCTGAGAAATTTGCTTTGACCACCTCCTCTGATATTACACCATATTTATGCTTATTGGATATCTAAAACCTTATACTTTAGGAGATAGTGAAATTGTCTAATTTCAGGGCTGGAACACTAGCAATTTGGTTAAAAAATATGTACACTAAAGTTTCCATAACTCATCGCTACAGCAAACGCAATTCTTATTAAACTTTGGAGATTTATGAAATGTCTTTTAGATAAGTAAGGTTAAAGTTACGGAAAGTATTTTTTCGACTTTACAGCTTAGGTGGGGACTAATTTTTCACTGTTTAATTAGAATCGTTGTCATTTGCAGGATTGTCAATTCCACAAGCAGCTTGGTCTGATGGCTCTGATTCTTTGTCGACCGCACGTTTAATAACATCCACCAAAAGTCTATTGATCTCATCTTTTTGGTACTTTCGAATTAATACAGCTGTAAAATAAGATATTTAAAAAGGTACAACACCCGAACAACATGTTCTTTCAATTATTTGTTCACCAATATCTTATTCAATCAAGTTCTAGGATATATTTACACTTTTTCAGTTGCAAAAATATCTACGAGAAGGTTATAAACTCCATTCCATCATGACTCTATATCATCAGTTTTTCGATTTTGGAAAAAACAAGTCCGGTCGAGCCCGTAGAACAATAAATTAATATAAGTTTCAACTAATAATGTCTTACCTTCCATACACTTTTGATGCTGCGTGCCTGTAAATTTTTTCTTCTTCTGCAGGCCGTCCTTTGAAAATTTGCTTTGTAGCTTTCTCGTCATCATAACGTCTAAAGCTTTCCGGACGGCGTCCCGCGTACACTTTCCACCAGCTTGCTGAATGATCATCCGCTAAGAGGAAAAACATATGAGTTTTTGTTTTTTTAATTATCCTTATTTTTAATTTTCCGATTCAAAATGCAGGTCGTCCTGCTCTGTGGCAATTTATCAATTTTCGAGGTCGTTATTCTCCCACTTTCAATATAGTCGTATTAAACTTTACTCGTTTTTCCTTTAAGACTAGTGTATTAAATTCACCCAACTGCCAATTTAGCTACATCATAGACAACATCGAGATATCGATTACATACCTTTGCCCTTCTCTTTCTTTCGGATCCCTCCAGTTCCGCCTCCTCTTTCATAAATTCTGCCATGGTATTCAAAGGTTCTGGAACCTCAGTACCAAAACCCGTTTCATCACTCGTGCACTGCTGATCCTCCAGGAATTGCAGAATCCGATCTTGGTTCCTTCGAATAGTTTGCATCTCCATCATAACAGAGTATTGGAATTCTGAAGGGGGTAAAAGAAAGAACTGTGATAAGTAAATGCCTAGTGTATCAATACAGTCTGAAAAACAAACAAAGAATTCATATATTTATAAACACTTGAGCACACAGAGGATCCATTATTTACTTTTTACTCTAACAAAATTAAATGATCAAAAATTTAAAAAAAAGTGCACTTCTGTGATCTTATGGACCGAATTGATCACATATGGTGTATAAAGCGAGGCTAAACTGATTTATTGTTCTACGGGCCCGACTGACCCTAAATATTGGTTTGCTTTTGACAAACCCGTACACAAATAAAGAAGGTTTTAGAACATCGTGACTCTCACTATTTCTTGCTTTGTCATTATATCTGTTTTTCAAGATTCTAAATTTATTGGAAAAAGAATGATTTCCAAAGTTGTGTACTTACGTTTGTTTGGCATTTCCTTAAAGCTCTTTCCGCCATTTCCATATTTCGAGCGTAGGTTTGACTGGGACGCTATAAAGATAATCATTAAAGATATATAACATTAGTTTTTTTAAGGCAAACTTTCACACAATGAGTTTAAATATTGACCTAACTCTTTTTGCAGTGATCGTATTGTGGAGATACTCCAGGAAAATCGAAACATTTGGATCTATGTTCAATTTTCACAAAAGATTTGTCTTGGCAGAAACTTGGAAATCATTTTGATTATCTTTCGGAAAGCAGAACAGAATTAGTATCAAATTAAATCCTCACAGTCGATAAGGATCTTCATGACCTAATTACCCGTGTTGGTGCATGAAAGAATTCAAAACAGAAAAATCTTACGGTGTTTCGCACTTTTGCCATTGCTATGGTTCGATTTTCGCGATGGTGTGTTGATTGTGCGAGAAACTATGGAGAGAGTTTGGTAAAATATCACATAATAGCTCTTCTAAGCTAATAACTTTAAAATTAGACATTTAGTTCTGATAATTTTAACTTAAAAGTAAAAAGTATATCGTCCTCAAAGTAAACTACCCCTAAAATATGTTCAAAATTAGTTGAAAGTGTTTTCTTGGGCCCGGACCAAAAGATATCGAACAAAAAATACTTGCTGTGAAAGAAAATAAGAGAGAAACTCCAAAATTATCTACCAATAATAAACTGGCAATGTTGACGTTCTTATAAAGCTCGGAAACAGAGATAGACTGAAAAGACAAAGTGGTAAACATTCTAGCTGAAGTGATCATATAACATACTTGTTCCAGAACTGTTTGGAGAATAAAGATCTTTCGGAGGATTAAGATCGTTCGGAGAACCAGAGTTGAAATCGATATCTTAAAAATGAAATGACATTTTAAATGACAATTTAATTCCGTACGTTTTATTTTTGATATTCACATGAAAACCTGGGTGTCGTTTAGGTGAAAACTCGTGACCACGCCCAGCATCATGTAAAATACCTTTAATGTTCACTCAATTCATAAAGTAGCATCGTTAAAAATCATAAAAGATCAACTTAAGTGTAAAAACTATGAATTTTATGTTACAGAAATAAAAAAACAGTGAATAAACTTACGGTGTTTTGCACTTTTGCTATTTCCACAGTTTAACGAAGTTGGTGAAGCACGAGAAACTATAGAGAGATCAAGTTTGATACAGGTATAGAAAAGCAATGTCCATATACAAAATTTTAGCGCAGCAGACAAAGACCATTAAATTCTGTCAGTATATTCTCAGGTACCTTAATAGCCGGGGGGGTTGGAATAAGCGGGGGGGGGGGTTGGTATAAAAATGTCCTGGGTGGAAAAATTTTGAAAAGGAGGCTAATACAAAAGAGGAAACTTTCAAAAACATTTTCCCAAAAATCGATGAGCGGAAAATTAATTAGTGGGGGGGACGGCTATTAGGTACCCGAGAGTAGTAAACTAAGTCAAAAGTAACATAAAATTGATAAAATCTGTTTTCTTAAATTTCTTAAATACGAAGCTATTTGGAAGAGTATTTGATTGAAAGAGTATTTGATTGAAAGACTCAATTAATTAAATGATCATTAAACATACCTGTTTCAGAAGGTCTGTTAAGGAGGTCAGGAGCGATGCAATCTTCTGGATTAAAATTGTCATCTAAAAAGCAATAAAAAGTTGTTGTATGAAAAGCTGTCGAAATTTCTTCATCTACCTGTTATGCCAATGCTCACTCATAGAGCAACACTTCAAACTACGTAAAATTACTAGAATGATATAAGACTATATAATTTTTGTAAGGTGAATGTTCTTCCGTGAGTTCAACAGAATTCGAATATACCTAGAGGCTGTCTTCGTCTTAGAAAATAAGTTTTCATTGTGAACAACAAAAAAATACCTGTTAAGTTTATCATTGACGACAATGGTATAAAACTGTCTTCAGCAGCTCTCGGTGAGTAACTGGAGCGCACAATATTTTCATTCCTTCTCCTTATGAAAAAAAAATGTTGCTATACTGAATTGTGGCTCGAGAGTATTTTGAAAATATGAAAAATCTATGTTTAGCTGTCAACAAAGCGGTCAATCAAATCTTAATATACGTACTTTTGATTGAAGGAGATAAATTTTGTGTTCCACAAGCACCGGGCAGAGACTTCGTAAATGAATTTGTGTAGCTGGACGACAGCTTGACAAATTGTGGGCTTGACGTTCTTTTCGGTTCTGAAACAAAAAAGAAACAATAAACAATAAAACAACGATATTAACGACCAAGCTTTTGCATTGTAATTTAAACTTGATGGTGGGTTTGAATACAATCTCATGTTTGTAAAAAAGAAGCAATGTTAACGGGGAATCATATCAGGGAGCCGTAAAATTTAAATTCAAATAATTCTTATACTAACCAGTAGGCTTTTTTTTGATAGGACTGTCATCTTCTGTCGTAGAATAACAACATTTTGATAGATAATTGTAGTCGCCTTGTTTGGTCTACCATCGTCCGGGGTGATATCGAAAATGAGCAGTCGATATCTATAAAATGCTCCAGACGGACTTGCGTAATATATAGCCTATGGTAGTCAAGTCCACTCCAACCTTCTCGTGGTGGGGCTGTTTAGACCGATAGGAGTGGGCGAAAGGCGGGTCAACTGGCGCCATAACCAGTGCTCCGGGCAGGATAAGCTCGTTAGCGTTGCCAGCAGTTATCCTAGGAGAAGGAAAATCTCTGATTTCAAAACCCGGGTTGGATAAACTCGTTAGCGTTGCCAGCAGTTATCCTAGGAGAAGGAAAATCTCTGATTCCAAAACCCGGATAGGGTGAGCTCGTTAGTGTTGCCAGCAGTTATCCTATAGGAGAAGGAAAATCTCTGATTTCAAAACCCGGGCAGGATGAGCTCGTTAGTGTTGCCAGCAGTTATCCTAGGAGAAGGAAAATCTCTGATTTCAAAACCCGGGCAGGATGAGCTCGTTAGTGTTACCAGCAGTTATCCTAGGAGAAGGAAAATCTCTGATTTCAAAACCCGGGCAGGATGAGCTCGTTAGTGTTACCAGCAGTTATCCTAGGAGAAGGAAAATCTCTGATTTCAAAACCAAACAACTTCTATCTCTTGGGGGTAGTCGTAGTGTCAAAGGCAGGTGTCAACATATCGACTCTTTGGCTGTGTTCACATTGCAGCTCTTTTGGTGCACTGCTCTGAGACAGAGCACTCCAAGGCAACGACAGATCCGGCCAATCATCGTTGCATCTCATCGGCTACAAGAAAACATGATAATGTCTCAAAACAGCACCAGGGTTGAAGCCCCTGAATTATCTCGTTCTATACTCATGTCTGATCGTGTCCAAAGGACTCGTAATGAAGTTGATATCCAAAACCCCTTTGGGAGGGTAAAGACTGATGTCAGAAAGAGAAAAGGACTCTTAAAACAAACCTCTTATGTGTTTATTGGTCAGCTCAACTGCCGCACCCTCAACTCTTTGTCTGCAAAAAAAGAGCTACCAATTATGGCCCTCAAATACAACATCTCAATCTGTGCTGTACAAGAACATAGAATAATGCACTCCGCTGGTGACCCGCCTATATGCACCAATACTATAGGTCCATATACGCTCTTTACAGCCTCAGCTTGGAAGTCTTCAGTTAACGCGACCATTGGCGGTGTTGGGATTCTAGTCAAGTCGTCACTTCTCAGTCTAATACAATCAATCGACAAGATTTCGGATCGCATTGTGTCTATCACATTTAAAGGCAACCCAAAAACAACAATCATCTCCTGCTATTCGCCTCATTCTGGCCACTCTGATCTTGAAGTCGAACAGTTCTTTGAACCCCTCACGAACCATCTAATATCTATTCCTCGTCACTCTTTCGTATCTGTTTGTGGTGATTTCAATGCCCATCTCAAAGGAGCTTTTTCGTACCATTCAGAAAACAACAGGAACGGTTCGTATCTACAGGACTTCATGAACGAATGCAATCTTCTCGCGTCTAATACTTGCTTTCAAAAGAGGAAAACTAGCCTCTGGACATGGAAATCACCTTCCAACCAGTTATCACAAATTGACTATATTCTATGCCGAAAGCGCTGGAGAAATAGCATCCACGACTGCCAAGCCCACTCATCATCCGATCCCGTTGGATCAGATCATCGCATCGTCGTTAGCAAATGCAAATTGAGCCTTCGCTCTACCAAGAAGAAACCTTTAAATAGACTCAACTGGAATATACTAGAAAACCCCGCCATTGCCACAGCTGTTGAAAATGAAATTCAAACCAAATGGACTGAATGTACCACAAAAGATTATAAGCACTTCTCAGAAATTGGTATGGCTGCTTGTATGAACCACCTACCAGTCAAGAAAAAGACCAAGGACAGTGAACCCATATCAATAACAAACGCACGCACACAGGTCTTACAGTCCAAAACTACCGACCTTCAGAGGAACCAGACCAATCTGAAAAACGTCTATGTCAGAGAAGAAGAAAGAAGGATAACTCATATACTCAACCAGGCAAACAAATCAGAATCTACTGATGGTCTAAGAAATGCTTGGAAACTTGTCAAGGAGTTAAGCGGGAAGAAAAAAGCAGCATCTATCTCTATCAAAAGTGACGACCCAAAAAAGTCGTGGAAAGATCATTTTGAAACCCTTCTAAACAATATTCCTAAAAACATAAATGGTGAGGCCAACGAAATTGATCCAGTGTTCCAATTGAACGAGGAAATCAATATTGATGATTTTACTCTTGAGGAAGTCAACAAGGCACTTAAACAGATGAAAAACGGAAAAGCTGCTGGACTTGATGGTTTACCTCTGGAATTCTGGAAACTTGATTCTCTCAGTACCGTTCTTCTACACTTCTGCAATGCAACCCTAAACGGTGAGCGCCCAGATGAATGGGGCCTATCCTGTATTGTACCTGTGCCCAAAAAGGGTGATTTAACCAAAGTTGACAACTATCGCGGTATTAGTCTAACTCAAGTTGCTGCCAAACTCTACAACAGACTAATATTAAACAGAATTCGCCCTGAGATTGATCAAAAGCTTCGTTTCAATCAAAATGGTTTTCGTCCGTCCCGATCGACATCATCACAAGTTCTTGCCCTTCGGCGCCTTGTAGAAGAAGTCAACAACCATAAAGTTGAAGCTGTATTAACATTCATCGACTTTAAAAAGGCGTTTGATAGTGTTAACAGAGAGTCAATGTTCAAAATCCTCCTAGCCTACGGCATTCCAGATAAGCTTGTTAACGCAATCCAGATTATGTATACCAACAACAGAGCCAATGTAATGACATCTGAAGGAGAAACCGAATTCTTTGATGTCGTAACTGGTGTGCTTCAAGGTGATCCATTAGCACCTTACCTTTTTATTATTGTGCTCGATTATGCTCTGAGGACAGCCATTACTTCTGAAGATGGATTCACTATTGAAAAACGCAGAAGTAGACGACATCATACCGAGAAATTAGCAGATCTTGACTTTGCAGACGATATATCTCTTCTAAATGAAACAGTAGTCGAAGCTGAAAACCTCCTACACAAGCTAGAGATATCAACTCAATCTATCGGTCTCTTTCTCAACGCCAAGAAAACCAAATATATGCACATCAACCCTACAACAAACGATGGCATCCAATCTGTTAATGGTATCGCCCTGGAAAAGGTTGACGATTTCAAATACCTCGGAGCTTACACAAACTCTAACCATGACATAGAGATAAGACTTGCCCAAGCTTGGTCGGCACTTAATTCACTTGAGAAAATCTGGAAATCAGAAGCTTCACTCAGTATAAAAGTGCAACTCTTCAAGTCAACTGTCGAGTCCATCCTCCTATACTCCTGTGAATCATGGTCACTAACGTCTACTCTGACAAAGAAACTAGACGGAGCGTATACGAGAATGCTGAGAAAAGTCAAAAACATCCAGTCTAATGTCCACATTACTAACAAAGTGTTGTACGGCAAGCTGCACCGATTGAGCAGTCTTATCCAGAAAAGAAGATTGCAGTTAGCAGGTCACGTCATCAGAGGAAATGAGCCGGCATCTAAACTTCTCCTTTGGCAGCCAACATTCATAACAAAGAAGAGAGGTCGTCCACACAAGACACTACTCAAAGTCTTAGAACAAGACACTGGACTTGACAAAGGCGAGATGGTTCGTTTGGCGCACAACAGGGTCAGATGGAAAGACATGGTCATGTCATCACTTTCAAGTGGATGATTTATATATATATATATATATGAAAAAAAATCAAACCATATTTTAGAAGTTAACCTAAGTTAACCTGTTTAAGTATCACAAACTAGAAGTCATATTCAAGGTCTCATACAAAAGTTCCATAAGTTATAATTGGATTAGTGTCTTTCATAGACAATGATAAAAAATTCATCCATACCATGATATTTCTTAATTTCTGCTATATCATAAGCAGGCCAAGTGGGTTCCATGGGAGCATTCTCCAAAGCCAGCTGCTTGGTGGCATATTTAGGCCAGTAAACTTTTGAATCCTTGATCCAACGTGTTGGTGCAACGCATTCCAGAGAATTACCATTTTTCTCGACGATCTTGAATAGTGCGTAGGACATTTTGCTAAAATGATGAAGAAATAAAGAAAATGAGCAAGTTCCAAAAACACATGTTACCAAAGATCAGTTTCAAAAATTGTAACTTACTATATACAAAAGTGTTTGTAATAATGAAAACGAAAAGGTATCTTTTTGGACTAAATTAAATAAAAAGTAAGTCGCTTTTGTCACTTAAAACCCTTTATATCGTGCTTAAAAGACACTAAGTTAATGTTCATTGCCATTCTTATGTAGACTACTAAGCATAAGGTGCCCTGCTTCTATAAGGTATAATGTTAAGGTCCTCAAAATGTCACACACTCAGTACTGAATTTTTTAAACTGATCCAAAATTTGAAATTCAGAGCCAAGAAGATCAGAAATTAGTTTTTCGTCTTCATTATTTTTCCTACTTTTTCAAAAAATTATTTTGTCTTGAAGGATTATTTCAAAGCGACTTGACTTGCAATTTAGAATAAGAAAGCAGCAGAGGCAAACAACTTTTTTAAAACAATATATCTTTGGAGTTGAAAGATTTCGAAAATTCCAGGACATTTTGACAAATAGCAGAAAGCTCTGACAGTAAGATATAAATTGACAAATTTTGATTAGAACAAGTGATATTTTTATGGACCTACCTGTTTATCAAAACTAATCAAGGAACATTGAAACAATGAAACACATAAGACAACTGGTCAAAATACAAAAAGATATAATGTAAGCATATCTATTGGGAGAAACTATCAAAAAGTAATTCTATGCCTAGTGACAAATAGTCTTTCAACTTACGACTTTATGAGTAAAAAGACATATCTGGTCGAAAAATTGAGTAATTTAGTTAAGAACATTGATCTATGCTTATAAATAATGATTATTATAGCTAAAGATGCATTTTTTTTTGAAAATCTGATCGAGCCATCTTTTACCTATGATGGCACTTTCATGCAAAAAATTCAAAAAAAATTGAAAAGATTAATAATCCAAAAAAAGCACCTTTGTGCAAAAAATCAATCCAGCCAATCTCTAGAAAAGCTGGTAACGAACGTACTAACCAACTAACTAACGAACATGGGTAAATTTATAGGACCTCCAGGTAGGTCTAAAAATATTCAAATATAGTGACCATAAAATAGGAAATAAATTTGTTACATAGAGAAATCCTCAAAATCATTTCGTTTGAATTGTAGCATTTGTTGTTTTTCCTTTGTTGATTATCGAATTTGAAGGAACATATGCATGTGGATACACATTTTATGGAAACGAATTTACTGAGAATTTTTCTCCGTCTCAAATTTACATTGTGTGATACAAAGTGCAATCTATTTACAACATTGAAATAATTGCAAAGTCGTCTTTATATGGTAGACAAACGCATTTCTTTTGCAACTGCTCTTTATTAAAGTTAAATTGGGACGGTTTCAAGTTGCCTTTCAAAAGGTATATCCCGAGCACTTTCGAATCGATGTTAAAAACATTGAAGTAGGATGACAGATCAGATAGTTTATAAGTATCACATCGAAATGTTCTGGTATGTCCTATTCTTTTCTTTAATTGGATTAGCAGATCAAATGCAATGAACCATGAATCTTTACCATTCGGTTCATACTTCAATACAAGTGGTTCAGTCAGGTAATAGCTTGCATCGAGCTCATCGCATCGCTTAACAATCTGACTGAGTGGGTTATTTCTTCCTCTAACAAGACGTTTAATCTTTTGAAGATGGTTTTCGAACTGGAAACATGAAAATTTAATCAAAGGTAACTGAAATCTAACTACATCATCTGGGAGATGTTCCACATTATGCACGTTATAAACACAAAATGTTTCACCGTAGTAAACATGAGAATTGTCAACGAAATATTCTAAAAGACGTCGAGATGCTCCAATGTTTTGGTTTCTAATAATGTTATCTTCTTCACTGAGCAATCGAATAGCGATGGAAAAACTAAGAAAATGCTTGAAAGCAGAAGCTGATAAATATGGTCGTAAAACTACTAATCCGGTGTACAATAAAAACGACTTAAGTTCGGTAGCTTTCCATCGATCTAATTCAGTCAAGGCTCTTGCCTTACGTGCAAATTCAGTTGGAAGCTTAATGGAATTCAAATCGTTGGAAATGGCGTTCAAATAAGCAGCAGACAACTTCCCAGCTTTGATCTTTCGGTAGGAACCTCTCATGTAATACAAAATTCGCCTGGTGATACCAAGGTAAACCAAGTGCATGGGGTCAAGAGTAATATCTTTGATCATATCGATTGGTAGGTCGGTAAGCTCAGAGATGCCAATTTGATGACGTTTTCCATCTTCGTCAGGTATAGCGTACACATTCTCGCGAAATAGTTCATCGGTACGTTCTTCATCAGCTCCTTCTTGGTCTCTATCAAATACAATTCTATTCTTGTGACTCACGCCTCTGATACCACACCTTTCACACGAAAAAAATCCAGTGTGTTGGATGATACCTTTCATTCCCGACCGTGCTGGTGCATCTGATGTTATGCAAAACAAGGAAACAGGATAATGAAGATTGTTGAACGTGATGCCATTATTAATTAAATTTTTCATTTCAACTACAAAATCATGCATGAATTCGTTGAAAGGAGGCTTGGATTTCCCGCAAAAGAAAGCAACAGAAATCGGTTTAAAATTGTGAAACTGGACGAGAATAGGCCACAAGTTGATTGTACTTGACTTGAAAAGAGGGAGACCGTCCATGTTAACAAATAAGGTGATGCAGTCCATATTACAATCATATGCCACAGTTTGGTAACCCTATTTTCAACGCCAATATAAATGTAATTTCCAAGACCCATTGCTGTTTGAGTAACTGTCCTTTGCGTTTTCAAAAGTGTTCTCTTATCCTTAGGAACATTACAGCCAAGATCTCCTACAATGCCTAGAATTTCATTTACGCAAGCTCTTGTACAGTGGTTTTTCAATGACCATTGTTTCAATCTTTCACACAAGATACTGTCGAACCCATCCTCTAGACATTCTAAGTCTGATTCTAAAGAACAGGATGAAGATTCCAAAAGAGAAGGGGAGGATGATCCACCAGATTGTTCAGATACTCCAGCAAGAAAAGCAGGTTGATCTAAGGGCTCCTCATTATCATCAACTTCAGTCCGAATGGACGTACTATCTGATACTATTAACTGAGAGCCATCAGAACTCATGTTAACATCCTCATCATCATCAGAACTCATGTCAGCATCCTCATCATCCACAACCTCATCTCTTGGTGGGATAACAGATGTATCATCGTCATCATCATTATTGAGGTTGGAAATAGCCTGAACACATTTTCTTCGATTTCTCCATGATTTCAACCTTAAAATTTAAAAGTGTATATTCTAAGCTGTACGACATCTAAAATAAATTTAAACTTTCCTCAAAACATAAAAAAGAATTTACTCTATAGTATTTCTAATATGTGGTCACTCTATTTCTTTAGAGACAGCACTTCCTACTCCTAATATTATTTATGGAAAAGATAAGGTTCAAGAGACTTCAAAAGAAACTGTACTGAAAAGTGGTCTACTGCTCGATTGCATTCTTCATACTTGTGTTTTGGGATTTTTAATTCTGAGCTTTAAAACTTGTATCTATTTCAAATGCTTAGAATATAACTAAATCACCTGTCTTTTTTCTTGTCCTTATTCATGGCATGTCTATTTGAGCTTTGTTGAATGCTGAAAGGCTGTTCAAATAGTAGTTCAAACTTTACTCTTGTAATTAGGAGATGATTAAATATGATCAGCAAAATAAAAAATAACTTTGAATGAGGACTTTTTGCATAATCAAGGGTGTGAACATACTAATATTGAACCTTAGGCAATAAATTAGAGTGAGCTGACATAATTGGTATAAAGACCCCTTTCTACACCATCCAACCAAATAAAAAAAACCCTATAAGGATTTAAATATTTCTAGATTGAGCTAAACTTAATTTAAATAAAACTCACCTCATGAATACTGTGCGAGAAATCAATTGGCTTGTGGATCAAGATATATCTAAAATCAAAATGATACTGGTCGTCATTGTCTTTTTTTGACAGCGTTAGACCTGTTCTTAGACTTCATTGTCCAAGAAAAAGGAGCATAGTCATAAAGGGAGGTATAGAGAACCTGTACAATATATATTTAGAGCTTCTCACAAGTGAAAATTTTCTAAGCTGCCTAGTTCCATCCCTAACTGGTACTGATAGAGATTTCAGTTATAAAGACATACCTTAGCGAGATCAAGGATATTCAGGGTCAGTCACTGAGAGCCACAAAATTCAGCTTGCACAACCTGAAGAAAAATTAAACACTTTGAAATATTGTAAAATCTCCAAGAGGTGAAACAACTAACATCATTTTCCTGCAAAATTATTCCTAAAACATGACTCTGGCTCTACTTAGTTAAGCATAGTGGTGGGGGGGGGGTTGGAGTTTGAAAAAGCTATAGCAGGAATGTCTCTTTTGGATTGATAAAAAAAAATCAAAACTATAGAAAAACAATAACTCAAAGGATCATAAATTTGGTTGGCTTAAAAACAGGCTGCTTCCCAAATGAGTTGTAAATTTTTTGGGTGACAAGAGTAGTTTTTTAACATTTTTTTGCCTTGAATTTTCATCAATATGATTTTTGATATTTTTTTGAAAGAATTATGACATGTTTATATAGTGATGGAATTGCACTTTTATTGCTAATTATTGAGCTATAAACTTCAGCCTTGCATAAGATCCTTCTTACCGCACTAAGATTTGTAACTCTGCTATACCCAAAAAAAAGAAGAAAAAACAGATGGAATTTGAAAAATGAGTTTGTAAAAATCAATTTGTAAGTAAGGCGAAAATAAAAAAATGTACGTGTTTCCGGAAACCGGCCGGGTAAAAAAAATATTTTTTCTGACCGTAGAGTATGGGTTCAATCCTATATGGTTCATCATAAAGAAAATCAAGTTGACCGTTCAAGCTATCAAACGTCGTTTGGTTAGATACCCCTGCTTGTAAATCAAGTTTTGTTTGTAAGTGGTTGATACATTAGTATTCAGGGCTTACTTCATAATAGGACTATTTCAATGATCTTAAGTTATCAAAAAGAGCAAAAAAATTATTCCGGCCGGCCACATGAGAACTTTTTTCATTCATCTGCATTCCGGAAACACTACATTTTTTTATTTTCGCCTAAGCACAAGATTTTTCCATAACTTCAGAAAAAAGCTCTTTCTAATAGTTGTTTTGGTGAACGTGACGGTCTATTGAATTACAAATTACTCCACGTATACATTTCTTTCCTTCAGCTAGGTACAAACAGGATAAATTATTTTGTCCCTAGACGTACTCCTGTGTTGTAAAAGACCGAAATAAACAAGAAGACATTACTATTAAAAAAAATTCTGCAGGAGTAGTTAGTTATTAGACCATCGTATTCTCCCAAATGATTATTTCATACCGGTTATCCTCAGAAAAATGGCGGAAAATTTTCAAAAAAGGTCAGGAAAACATTAGTACAATCGAGCTGGAAATCTTATGCAAAATGATTGAAGTCTATTATTGATTGGAAATTTTTTGAGCCCTTTTGTCTAATACTCAAAGTCAAAATGAACCACTCTTAATAAAATAATGACCAGTTGACGAGTATGTGCTGAGTAATATTGCCAGAGGTGAAAACTGAGCTTGCGTTGTTCTAGTTCTATTAATTAATAACATAATACATTATTAACGTACATTATCATACTGTTGCCTCCACCGAGGACAATATTTTCAGTACAGCCCTCACTAACCAGTCATTATTTTATTTGTTAACCGTTTCCTTTTTTAACTTGGTCGATTATTCGAAAAGACTGGGGAAGACGACTGAAAAAAGATTAAGACTTGTGTGAATTTCTAACGTCTGAAATGGAAAAATTAAGAAAAATGATTTCAACGCCACTCAACGCAGTGTCTATTTTCTTTAAAAAAATAACATCACAATGAGTTTTCCGATGTATATAAGCCTGTCTTTAAGAGAAAAGAACCAATCACATTGCATAAAATGTTGTGCACGTACAAGCTGGTGTTAAAAAAAAAACGGTTAACAATACGCATTTACTTGATACAAGGGCTAACTTTTTCCAATCGATTGATGGATATCAATTTATTCCAATAATCTATGGGTCATCAAGAGGCTATTTCAAAATCATCTTGAATATCGGTTATTGATGATTGTTATTTTTCATCAGTCATCTTTGCTCTAGAGGCTATTGATGAATAATCAATGAACTAGGTGTAATCAAGCCTCCCAGCCTTAAAAACCTGATTATTATCAAAATCAATTTAAGTCCAATCCATATATATATAATCTGACAACGGAAAAGTTATCGATTGTATCAAGTGAGAGTGGAGATTCCGGAATGAATAAAATATGGATGCAAAATAAAAATATTTGTGATTGCCAGCCTTTAACTTCCATAAGTTTGGTGCACAATATTTTGGTTCAAGGGTCCAATGGGCATTTCTTGGTGGTGGTATCAGGATAAATTCAATAATCATAAACCAAACAATCATCGACACCAAAAAGGACAGGGAGTTCCTTATCCCCTGAACAAAGGGAGTGCTACAGATTAAACACTGGCATAATAAACTTTAGTCTTAATATGTTAGCAGCACTATCCCAGGTAAAAGGAAAAACAAAAAACCACTCCATTTTGGAATAATCAAAGTTATAGCAGAAGAGATTTTTCATTTCAAAACAAACTTAAACTTTGGACCCACTTTCTGCTCTGAAGCTTAGTATTATCTCTTTCGGAACAAAAAAAGAAATATAAACTCACCTTTACGATGAAAAATCTGGTAGATTGACAAGCTCCACAACATAAACTCTAAAAAAGTTTTTTTACTAGTATTATTATTGAAACAACGAAATTTGATTGAAAAGTCTTTGATTGATTGATGTTCATCAGAAAAAGCGTCTGTCTATCTTTGAAAAAACTAAGATTTAATTCTCGTCGGAAGTTTTGCGCGCTCTTTTTAAATGACAGAATACAAAACCGGGGGTAAAAGTTAATGCTTTGTAAATAAAGAACAGTTTATATTAAAAGAAAATTATACAGAAAAATAAAAAATTATGTTACGAATTTAATATATAGTTTAAATTATCGTTTCAGATGTATAAGACTCGAATATTAACTCAAGAATCATGTAGTTTATACTACTTGACCCCCGTATTATTTTTATTTATGATTGAAAATCGCGCGGAACCGATGGGTTAGAAGGACGTCCGTTAGACGTCCTATAGAAGTCCGACGGATAAAGGTCCGCTACAGGCGTCTATAGGACGTCTTTTTTGGACGGGGACGGGACATGGACGGACGGACGTAATTTAGACGTCTTCAGGACGTCGGTCGGACTTTCTGTGCCCACTGGGACCATAAAACCGCTTTATGGGTGAAATAGGTCCAAAAACGATAAAAATCGCCTAAAATGGGCATTTTTACCCCCTGGTTTGTCCATTTGCACCCTGGTTTTGTTAGTTTTAAGTCAGCATTGTAATCTTTCAGGATATATTACACAACAATCAAGTTAAAACTATTTTTGATAACGTTTTAACCAAGATTAGTGGTGAAAATTGCTCAAATAAGGTAAAAACCCATAAAAATGGGCAATTTTACCCCCTGCAGCCCTGAAATAATACTAACTATTGTCTGTTTGAAATTTTTCTGATGTATTGCATCAAAGTCTATCATAACACCTAGTTTGTGTCTCATTAAAAGTTATTTGGGTAGGTCCCAGACTTAAAAAGGGTCAAAATTTAGTTAAAATAACCAAATTTTCCCTTTTTTTCCCCAGGCAAACCTATAAAAATAATTTTTCAAAAAAATTTTTTGCCGAAAATAATCATCAGCCTACCTTGAAACTTTTTTCAAAGTTTCAAAGCAATTGGTCAACTGATTGACTAGATACAGCAAATTATATCATCCCTGGAATGGCATTTTCCTTAACAAATCCTTATAAAGAGTAAAAATACCCCCTAAACTCGGGCCCAGTATGAAAAATTGACCAGGAGTTAGCTTTGGGGACCGACCATTTCCAAAACTAGGATAGTTGAGGATTCCAAAAATGTATAGTTTATCCTGTAGAATCTTGGGTTAAGCAAAAGTGCTAATTTAAGGAGATATAGGATTTGGCTCCCGGACTATTTAGGATCCCTGGTCTCTCCTCATTCCCTAGATCCTATATTCGATCAAAGACATTATGGTTTATAGAACGTCGTTGGATTTCTACTCTCATCCCAAGATTTTGAGGAGTATGACTGTTTTGATGTTCATGATGCTACTTGACTCTTCAATATGGAGTGAAAAGACTTTATCTGGAATATGGTTATTCACTGTGGTTTTAAGGAGGGTAACGTGTCAAGGCGTCAGCGCCTGAAACTGGAGGCTCCTGGTTCGAATCCCCGCTCCTTCAAATATTCCCTTCAGTTCATAGATAGTCGATCTGGTTAACCGTGGACCACGTGAAAACAATCGAAAGACCGTCTATTCACGTTCAATAATAACTCTATGTAATTTTTCAATTTTTCAGGCGGTGACAGGTGTTCATTTGAATTCACTGGATACTGGTTATTTGCACGACACTGCTCTTCACATGTTGGCCAATCATCAGA
Organism: Clytia hemisphaerica; assembly: GCF_902728285.1. NCBI lineage: Eukaryota > Metazoa > Cnidaria > Hydrozoa > Leptothecata > Clytiidae > Clytia > Clytia hemisphaerica. Next base: position 1,124,907 of record NW_027103638.1, on the reverse strand, counting down.
GAGACCTGGAACGAGTAGAAAAAGAAGAAGTGAGTGCCTATTTCTTTCTTTTTCTTTAGATCTTAAATTTCCGTGCTTAATTGATTAATAACACTATCATGATAAAACGTGTAGGAAAATTGTCCTCAATTACCCAAAGAATTGGAGAACTCGTAAAAATCTTAAAGCATATTTTATTGCTCTCAAGAAACCTGGACTTGATGACTAATTAAATTACTCTCGAAAAAACTGAATTTTTAGATGTAGATAGAAATTTGTGTAATCTGATAGAACACTTGTATTTTTTTATAAGCTTGAAAATGGTGATACCACCGAAATATATCGCTTGACTGTTTTTAAATTTTAAACTTTCTAAAGCAAAAAGTAATTAGGTTTTGCTTGTTTTTGCTGAAAGTCATATCGTCACATTCGCCACAACCGTTTATAGCAGAACGTCATGTGAGCAGAAAGGATGTTTTGCTATTCTATATTTCCCTTCCAATTTTTAGAGCGGTGATACAATGACTTTTTCATCCACAACCACCCAAACACCACCGCCCACAACGCCCATCCAAGATGAAGATGACGAGAGCGGTTATCAAACGTTTGATGTTCATATGAGCGGAGACGAGGATGACGAACAATCGTATTATATGCATTATGAACACGACGAATTTTAAATGTGTAGGCTCGCAATTGACCTTTTCATAAATTATTTTAAGTGCAACGGTTGCCTCGTTTTGAAACCATTTCCAAGGTGATTAAATGCCTTAAACTTCTTATGAACTCCTCTGGGAATAGATCACCATAGGAATATTTTGAAAACGAGGTAAGCGTTGCTCGTGACATAATTTATGGAAAGGTCTATCGTTTTTTTAAGGATTAAGCCTTTTTTATAGAATTTGAACACATTCAAAAATAGAAAACTCAAATCGGTGAATAATTTCACATAGGAAGCAAGTTGAAGTTGTAAAATTGCAGGACTTTAACCCGTGGTCGGCAGCCAATTGATTGACGTAACCGTTTTTGAAAGTTCGTTTTAGATATTATACCGGGTGTCCCAAAAAAACTTTAGATGTCTTCAAATGCTAATATATTGACGTATTTTTGTTTAAACACTTCGAACTTTTAAGGGTTTCTCAAGAATTCATATTTATATCTTTGTGCGAAATTTCAGGTAAATTTGATTTGTTGATCGAGAAATAGAGTAACAGGAGGTCTACAAGCAAACCTGCAGAAAAATAAAAAATTGACGTCGTTTTTTCGATTTGATTTTTTTATTAAAAAAACTTTCTTTTAATCAATGATTTTGGGACACCCGGTAGTTTGAGGGCTTCTGTGGTACATTATTTGATCAGGGATTAAGTGTTCAATTTTTTGGCATATTCAATCCACATGAACATATAGCTTCTTAATTCAACATTGAAAAGAATGACGCTAGTGATGAACTCTGGCCCTAGCCTGACAGGATTTCAATTTGGCCTGTTTTTAGTATCGAGGATTGCGAATTTTATGAGAGCGTGAACTTCTCATTTTTTTATCAAGATTTCAATAAGAATACAATCTTTTGATTTCTATATCAAAGGGACTTTTTTGTTATTGATAAAACTGCTCCATGTTAAAGTCGCTATTCTAGATGCTAAAGATCTCTAATATTGTGGACGGTGATTGAAAGTTAAGCTTTACCGGAGGAGAAGCTCTTTGAATTTGAAAGATTTATGAAGAACATTCATATTTTAAATTGTCATACAAAGGAGCATTCAAAAATGAAATTATTTTTCGAAATTTAGGGAGAGTTATAGCGGTTAAAGACAGAGGCAAATTTTAGGTATGAAAAGAATATGTTAGGATAGCCTCTAAAACTAGGAATAGCAATTCAATTTTTGTAGGTGGAATTGAAAAATAAATGAACTTGAAAAACAATATTTTTAATACTCATTTTATTTATTTCATATATTTAATAATTTTATTAGGTTTTTATCAATAGGTAATTTTTACAATAATTAATCTGTAGCTAATAATTGCAGAGCGGTGGTAAAACCTTGAAACGGGAAAGCTCTCATAAGAAAGTTTATACGTGGGTCAAGGCATCGAATCTGGTGACTTAGAATTTTTAGATTTCAGCAGACTTTATAATTAACACACATACGATTAATTTTTAGTCAATATTTATAGTAATTCTGTAACCTATTTTAAGTGGCTACCGAAATATTGAAAGAAATTCAAAAATGAAATGGATTCTATTATCATCGTGTGTTTCTGGAATTTTTATATTCGTAAGCTTTAAGACTACGCTTAAATTTTAAGAAGAAGTCCTTACTAAGGACCGGGCCGAAAACCTCGTTGACTGACATCTTCAACTGATGACCTCATCATACGGTTTGAAAACAACTCCAACAAAAATTCATTAGCTAAATAAAATTCTAACAAAATTTGAGGATTACCCTACACAGAAAATTTCTTTATTTGGGTCCCAATACAAACCCCGTTGAGATCTTAAACTTCTCTGAAATTTAGAAAATTAGTAAAATCAGATAAAATCTTAAATGTTAGTAAATATATTAATCCTCGTGACGTCATTATTATTTACATTGGAGCTAAAAAAAGAACAAATAAGTTGAAGAAATATCCCAATGGTAATAACTCATTTGATAAAAAAAACCTTTGTCCCGTTGTACATGGTACAAAAATAATAATTATTGAAGATTTGCTGGGAAAGTAGCCGTGCCGAGCATATCTCATTCGATTGTTTTATGGCTGAGCAGCCGTACCGGGTATATTTTGTTTAAAAGTTTACTTGCCAAGCAGACGTGCCGGGTTTATTATGTCTGAAAATCTGCTGGAAAAGCAGCCGTGCCGGGTGTATTTGGTTTAAAAATCCGCTTGACAAGCAGCCGTGCCGGGTCTATTATGTTTGAAGATCTGCTGGAAAAGCAGCCGTGCCTAGTATATTTCGCTCGATTGTTTTGTGGCTGAGTAGCCGTGCCGGGTGTATTTGGTTTAAAAATCCGTTTGATAAGCAGCCGTGCCGGGTCTATTTCGTTTGAAGATCTGCTGGAAAAGCAACCGTGCGTAGTATATTTTGCTCGATTGTTTTGTGATTGAGCAGCCGTGCCGGGTGTATTTTGTTTAAAAAACCGCTTGCTAAGCAGCCGTACCGGGTCTATTATGTTTGAAGATCTTCTGGAAAAGCAGCCATGCCGAGTATATTTTGCTCGATTGTTTTGTGATTGAGCAGCCGTGCCGGGTGTATTTTGTTTAAAAAACCGCTTGCTAAGCAGCCGTACCGGGTCTATTATGTTTGAAGATCTTCTGGAAAAGCAGCCATGCCGAGTATATTTTGCTCGAATGTTTTATCGCTGGGCAGCCGTGCCGGGTGTATTTTGTTTAAAAATCTGTTTAATAAGCAGCCGTGCCGGGTCTTATCTTTGATCTATAGGTCTATTTTGATTTGCTCGATTGTATGTTGATCAAGAAGTCGTACCGAGTCTATTTTGTTTGAAGGTCTGCTGGATATGCAGCCTTGCCCGGTACTTTTTGTTCGAAGAAAAATTTGACTAGTCAATTTTGTTCAAAGCTCTGCTGGCTAAGCAACCGTGTAACGTTTTAACAACAAAGCTTCTAGTAAACTTTACTAGTTGTTAATTTTGTTGATGTCTTTAAGTTTGATACACTCAATCTTCTTTCCACCTAACACAACACGATCCCTCACTTTATTGCTGGTCTTTTTTACAAACACTTTATTGATGACGGCAAAAAACACTGCATTGAGAATCCCACTCGATGATGGTAATAAATAAACTATAAACCACAAAACACTTTCGCTTTTTTGTTTGCGTTTACGTTGTATTATACTCATAACTTGATAACATCCCAGAAATCCTTGCAAGGCTATGAACAGAATGAGATACGCTGAAGCCACGCGGATTACTCGTCGAGTTCGTTTGGAATACTTGATATTGGCTTTCTTGTGACGCCTCATAATGAAGATCGAAATCACATATAATGCAACAATAAATACTATTAAGCAAACGTTAATAGGTGCAGTATAACGTCCAGCATATCCTAACCCATTTTTCGTATTCAAAATTGCTGTAACAAGAGTCAGAATTAAGACTAGGATGAAGTATAGTAGCAAAGAAAGCCGGAATCGAAATTTCGTGTAAACGCTCGAATACTCATTCAAATACTTGATATGCAAAAATCGGTCGAGTCCCATCAAAAGGGCGATGTAGGAGGCGCTATACATGGCGAACCTTGAGATACCATACAAGACAATGATACAAGAGCAATGAAGATATTTGATATACCATATATACAAGATATAGCAAGCATTCAAAAATAAGCAACATTGAAAATCGATTATCGATAAAAACATGATCAATCTCATTGATTGGTTTTTACGGAATCGTTTGGTAACTTTGATTAGAGCTGCCAGTAGTAGGTTGACCAAAATTCCAAAAACACCAAAAGTGATATATATTAGTGCTAATTTGTCTTTTGTGGATTGAGATAAATCTTCAGAGATTCGAATAATTTGATGACACATGGTTATGTTTTCCATTTTCTGTTTTTTAATTTTTCTTCTTCTTTCCAATTATTTTAGATTAGCCATTTGATTGGTCTATAACTATCCCTTCAATACTAGAATAAAGAAAATATGTTGATAAACGTTAACTCATGACCGATGTTACTGGAAAGTATATTCATGATATTCATAACGTAATGTTTTCTTATGTTTTAACCAGTAGAGGCAATAGACGATATCGGCTTAACATGAAAACTCAGATTTGATCCCCGAGAATTCCCCACAATGCTTTGCGCGGAAAAAAGTTCACGGTGAAATATAAATAGTCTATTGAAACTAGACAAAAGTTGCATGAAATTTGACAATACTGGCAAAAACGGGGGTCTTTTCGTAGAAAACATTACGTCATGAATAACATGAATTCGACCCTTAGACGATATGAGCTTTATACCTCATAACGTAAAATGGTTAAACTTTCTAATTCCCGGCTAAACTTTCCTGTCGTCCCTTTACAAAGGAAAAAAACACACTCTGGGTAGGTAAAATCCTATGAAATTCGGTGTTCTAGAGTCCGCAATAAGCCTAAAAATGTTCTTAACAAGTTCTTATTTTTGCCAATTTTTGAGTATTTCTCAGGCAAGAAAAACGAAGCCTTAAAAAATGCGCCGTATTTTTGACGACAGATTGAATCTAGCAATTCTATGAAGTTAGATCGCCGCCAGAATTCGATCCTTCAAGTCGTCCCGTCGTATACTAGAAGTCGTCCCGTCGCAATTTTCGGTAGTCAAATCATCCCAAGTTTCAAGTCATCCCGTCGCACTAGAAGTTCGCAGGTCGTAATTCTTTTAAGTCGAACCATACCAAGTTTCTAGTGGTTCCTATCAGAAGTTAACTCGTCGGAACTTGGTACATGTTCCAATCATGTACGTTTAACTGTTTTCATAAGTGTTCATGTCATCCATCAGGTATACTATGGAGATAAAAATATAACTTTATATAGTTTTTAAGCTCTAATCAATAAGTAAATTTCCACACATGTGTTTCCACCAGCTTCCATTTTGAACATTGAAGTTTTCCCTGGATGAGCACTGCACGTTAAGGAAAACTGCACACCACACGAACATAACATTATCTCCACAATATTTTGATTTTTGATATACGAAACAATAAAGTTTTTTTTCGGAATAGCCTAGAGTCCGACTCTTTGGGATGAGTCGACTGCCGAAATTTGTGACGAGTCAACTTCTGAGGCAACGACTCGACCTAAAATTTGGAATGTTTCGACTTCCGAAAGATCTTCTAGTACGACGGGACGACTTGAAGGATCGAATTTTGGCGGCGATCTAACCTCGGATCTAACTTCATACAATTCCTTTGTATACGATTGATATTTTTTTCGAAATTTAGCGGTAAATTTTACTTTCAATCTGTCATTTGTGTAAAAACCAGGCGAGCCGCTCAAGGCCGCGCAACTTTGGTAGGATTTGTTTGCTTCAAATCCTACCAAGGAGATTCAATTCTAACCCTTCGGGCTTATACTTCATTGGTCTATTGTAAACGCATTTGTACACAGCGGTAAGATCTCGGAAATCATCTCGCCGAAAATGTTTAAAAGGTTTAGCTATCTAACGATAAAAACAAGGCTTGAAATATAGCCTAGAAGCCATCGAACTCCTCCAAAACCGAAATACACGTTTTTTTTTATAAGGAACACGTTTATAAGGAACTCGAGGCTGAAAATGGTCCAAAAAATAAGGAATTGTTAAGGAACTGCTCAGGCTGAGAATAAGAAAACAAGTTTTAAGGGAAAGTATAAGATGGTTATCCAAACTTAGCAGCTATGTGAATAAGGAACTCGATAAGGAACTTTGAGGCTGAAATTCTCTGTAAAGATAAGGAACTCCAGGCTCAGACCAAAGTTAAGGTTCCTTATAAAAAAAAACGTGTATTCAATGAATGAAAGTGAAAGTACTAAAATAGCAATTTTCGCCCAAACCCTAGATTCTGAAAAACGATAAAATACACTAAAGTAAAGTCTTTAATATATTTCAACCAAGTAGATCACAAAATTCAATCTCCGACCTCTGGTCAAGCAATTTCTATCAATCAACTCATCGCCTATTTTGTTATTACGAAAAATAAATATAATCCAATAAAGGAAAAACATACATCTAAATACATCTAATCTGTTATATGTAACTACTAGCATTCTCATCCTTTGTACTATCATCTTAACTAATTAGTAGTTGAAAAATATATCCTGGTGCCATTTAAGTTCGGCTCGAAACCTATCAATTAATCTGAGTAATTACAGAGGAAGAAAAACAAAAAATTGAGCAAAATGGTACAAGCAAAATGGTACATGGTCATAACATTTTTGTTTCCTAGCGGCAATCCTGTAAAGATTTTTCTTCTGCAGATTGGTTAATTAGATAGGCTGTACGCAATCCCTCTAATATGTTTTGGAGCCTACAAATTGGTAAAGTGCCAAAATGAGACCACCATAAAGAGACTATGAAAGAACGAATAAAAAACGAGAAACGAATAAAAACGACAATAAACGACAAAAAACGACAATAACGAACGACAAAAACCGACAATAAAGAACGAAATATTTAACCCTATTAGCCCCAAGCTTTTTTGACTTTTGTATCCCCAGGGGGTGGGTAGAATCTACCACCCTCGATTATTTTCGATCTAGAAGAGCTATGGCCATGAAATTTGGTACAGATGTTCTCCATCATGATACAATTTTCCAGGAAGAAAAAAAAACTTGATGACGTCATTCAAAAATTGATGACGTCATCACAAAATTTCCACCTGTCGGAAAAAAGCCCAAATATATGGTTTACAAAAATGTCTATTACAGTCGAACCAATAAAGATATTTCGGGGAGTTTCTAAACATCGACCAGAAATGGCGACCACGACCAGCGACCACGACCGGCGACCAGATAAATTTGGGTTATCGAGTTTACCTGCTCTCTCCACCGTAGAGAACATCCAAATCAAGTCCTGATGTGGCTTTCAAATGAACCACTGAGCACGTGGCTGAGAATTACTCTAGCTAGAGAATACTAAAAGTGACTTTTGACGTTACCAGTCATTTTCTAGACAAAGTGACACTTTTTGACAAAAATATTGACAGGGTAGTTAAGTGTGATGGCTGTAAACTTTATTACACCAAATATTTTAATTGTACCGAATGAGATGCCTTTAGTATGAATAGATAGAAATTGTCAGTAGGAAAAAGCTGGGAAGGCCAGTTTTAGAGATATCAATTCATCAATTATTCTATTGTCCTTACATTGTCACAAAATAATGATCTGATGATCAAATATAAAGCTTCCTAAATAAATTCCAGCACAAATTTTGTCACTAATTAATTTGATACCGAAAATACAAAAGGATAGAAATTGACACTCTATTCAAGCTCCAAGAGCGTTGAAATGGCTGCTCTACACGTTTTGCACGTGGCTTTATAATCACTGTAGGTGAGACAGGGGTGAGCTTTACTTTTCAATTCGATAAATAAATGATCATAAGAGAAAGACTATACGGTGGAGAAAGAGGAAAAACTCGATAACCCAAATTTATCTGGTCGCCGGTCGTGGTCGCTGGTCGTGGTCGCCATTTCTGGTCGATGTTTAGAAACTCCCGATATTTCGATTCTGTTTGAAGATTCTGAAAGGTAAAAGACTGTTCTTTAACATAATTGCTGGTTTTGCAATTTCCATGAAGATTTTTTTCATAAATGATGACGTCATCATTTTCAAAAATTTTCTTTACATTTTTTAAATTTGTATTATCAATGCCTATCACGTGTCAAAATTTGAAAATGATTGAATAAATAGTTTAGAAGTTATCAGCACTTTAAAATTTTGAGTTTTAAGGATTTTAGCTGGGTTTTATGTCATGTTTCACAATAAAGGAATAAAGTCATAAAACCTGATCTGGACAAGCTATAACCCTAAAATTTTGTACAAGTACTCTTAATAAGATTTTATTAAAAGTCAGAAAGTTTCAAGTCGTTTGAAAAATTTTTCTCCGAGATATAAACAAAAGAACTCCAGCGTGGTAGATTCTACCCCCCCCCCCTGGGGCTAATAGGGTTAAGGGCTCTGGTCATAGTGAAAAATCAATTTCAGAATTTGAAGATAAAACCTTATGTTTTCGCTTCTTTGACATGTTTAAGAACAAACTGCTTTTTTTAAAATGAACTTAAGTAATTACATCATGAGTAATTAAGGAATAAGTGTGGCATGGACCTTAATAAAACGTCAAAGCGACGCTATTCATATACTTTTCACAAAAAAAGCCTAATCTCCTTGGGGAAATCATTTTATTGTTTCAAACTTTTTTTAAGTCAGGGAGCGGTCATTAAGTATAGCATATACCGGGGTGGAAGGGATTTGGGTAGGGCATGAAATTTTTTTCCCACTATTGGGCAGGATATGAAAAAACTTGAGGGCTTTGGGTAGGGTACGAAAATATTTTGAGCTGAATCTTATTCTTGCAAACCCTGAAATCTGCGAAATTTTAAAATGCCATAAAAAGGGCTCAAGTATACCATTTAGCCTTAAACTTTGCATAGTGATTTATAAATAATTATTATTATTTTCATGTATAGATCAGAACTGCTTCTGGAAGTCGATTTTCCGAGGGGTAAATCACTAAAAATTAGGTGTACGAGATTTTGATTTCTTTTTGATTTCTTTTTGATTTTTGATTTTTTTTTGATTTCTTTTTGATTTCCTTTTGATTTCTGATTTCTTTTTGATTTCTTTTTGATTTCTGATTTCTTTTTGATTTCTTTTTGATTTTTAATTTTTTTTTTGATTTTTTTTTGATTTTGATTTTGATTTTTTTTTTCATTTTGATTTCTTTTTGATTTCTTTTTGATTTCTGAATTCTTTTTGATTTCTGATTTCTTTTTGATTTCTTTTTAATTTTTGATTTCTTTTTGATTTCCTTTTGATTTCTGATTTCTTTTTGATTTCTTTTTGATTTTTGATTTTTTTTTTTGATTTTTTTTTAATTTTTGATTTCTTTTTGATTTCTTTTTGATTTCTTTTTGATTTCTTTTTGATTTCTTTTTGATTTCTGATTTCTTTTTGATTTTTTTTTGATTTCTTTTTAATTTTTGATTTCTTTTTGATTTCCTTTTGATTTCTGATTTCTTTTTGATTTCTTTTTGATTTTTGATTTTTTTTTTTGATTTTTTTTTAATTTTTGATTTCTTTTTGATTTCTTTTTGATTTCTTTTTGATTTCTTTTTGATTTCTTTTTGATTTCTGATTTCTTTTTGATTTTTTTTTGATTTCTTTTTGATTTTTCAAAAAGGTGTACGTGATTTTTTTCAGTGATTTACCCCTCGGATTTTTCAGATGGGGAATGTTAAACGAAAGATAATTTGCAAGCTAAGGGTATAAAATTATTACAAGCTGCCATCTGGTCTGTCACAAGTAGGGGTAGGGTAGGAAAATCTTCATCCAATTTTTGGTAGGGTATGAAATTTATTAGAGAACTTTTGGTAGGGTATGAAAATACGAAGTCTGCCAAAAAATCTCTTCCACCCCGGTATATGCTATACTTAATGACCGCTCCCTTAATGACAAATTATCTTTGTTTATTTAGATTATTTTGGAAAAATTTTCTATTTGACTACATCCCAAGTTATGGCTGTTTTTTGTAGGGAAATCAAGTGGAGAAAATTGCCAAAAATGAGGTTTTTTGGAGATTTTAAAGGAAAAATACATCCACCGAAATTGTATTTTTAGATACTAAATAGATACTGGGGTGTTTTGTCGTGCGATTAGCGATTAATCACTCGTAACAAAGGAGAAAATACCGTAATTTGCACTCGTCCTTCGGACTCGTGCAAATTACTAGTTTCTTCTTTGTTACGAGTGATTAATCGTTAATTGCAGGATAAAACATACGATTCCGAGGTAATCGTCAGTAAACATTCGAAAACCTCCTTTTTTTCTTTTGTTTAAAAAGAAAACATTGCAGTGTAATTTTTCTTTGTTTTCAATTAAAAGAAGCTATTGTAACGTAAAATTTCTATGTTCTTTTTTATATTGAAGAAAAAAAATTTCTTTGTTTTTTATTATATAGTAAAAAAAAGTATCTGACACAGAACTTGGGAGAGAAAATAATAAGGGGACAAAAGTGTCCCCCCGCCGAAGAGTGCAAAAAGTGGTAATAGTGCAATTAACGATTAATCGCACTCCTCTAAACCAATCAGATTCGAGTAATTTTGCACGGCTGACGATTACTAGTACTAATCACATGATAACGAGTGCAATCCGAATATAATTGCACGAGTGATTTTTTTGTTATTAATTTTCCGAGTCCGAAAGGACGAGGAAAATTCGAAACAAAAACATCACGAGTGCAATTTTCGAATTGTACAAGTTATTATGGGATTACGAGCTAATCGCACAATGGCTGTCACTACTTTTTCCCAGTTAGGAAAGTAAATCACAGAAATTACACTGAGAGTTTTATATTTTTCTCTTCTCTTTTTGTCTTTCTTTTATTGTTGTTTATTGATTTTCTTTCTCACAAAATAAATTTCGAATGTAATTAAAACGTTCGATGCAAAAAAATGTAAGAAAAATCATTAAAATCAATTTTGTAAACATTGGCGCGGCATCGGAGAGTGTGATTAACGATTACTTGCTCTCTACAGAATGCAATTAACGATTAATTGCAGAATTCCTAAGCATAACATAAGCATTATATTATGTCAGCCTAAAATATTTTTCAAGTGGTCATTTTTATCTATTTAAAAAGGTTTGGTAGAGGTCAAGTAAAAAATAAGACATTCCACGGCTTGCTAACATTCCACTGCTCCCAAAATCTGAACAAACTTTTACAAATTTTCTGAAATTTCATTAAAAACTTGGCTTGGGGTGAATCATAAGCATGATTCTTAAGCATATAATAAGCATAAACTATGCCTGAATGCTTTGAGAACTTTTAAGCATACACGAGCCTGACCAAGGGGCACACACCTCCTTATAAAAAAAAACATGTATCTTAACTTTTTCTCCTTATCAGTACACAAAATTCCAAACATTTAACATGAGTACTTTCTCTTGGACTGGAGACAATTGGATTATCTTTGTAACGCGAGATGTTCTAACTTTAGTCTCCATTAAAGATCAATAGCTGAAAGAGGCCCCAAAAATTCAGAAGTTGGGAGGAAGGTTTCTTTATATTTTTGGCGCCGCAGGCAAAAAATTTTGATGTAAGAAAGGTCAAACAGCCTAAAAGATCTTCTAAAACGGAGAAAGTTAGTCAGTATAAGACCACAAAAACCACAGCGAAAATTAATAAGTTTTGATCATTTTGGCAATCTCTCATTTTGGGGGTAAGCATTCTCTTTAACCCTTGGTGGATACACAACACTTTTCTTACTTCCGATTCAATATTGATAGAAGTTTTGAAAAAAAATCAAGAGAAAGGATGTAAAAGGGTAAAATAGAGCGCCGCAGGCGCAAAAAATTAACATTGTACTCATAAAAGGCACTATAAACGTGCCGAAGGGCGACAAATTGCCCAATTAAAACATGAACAAAATTTTGGCGCCCCCTTGAAAAGCTCTTTTGGCGCCCCTCTCAGATCTTTCTGGGAGGTGCACTGCACATCCTGTACCCCCTGCCAGGCCGCCACTGACAACATCAGCCTTTCATAAAATACATCACTCGAAAGTAAAAAATAATCATTATTTAAACCATATGGTCCAAATGTATCGTGATATTTTAGTATGTACCAAATCAACCGAAAATATAAAACAACTACGTACCCAGCTGGCACACAACATTGGTTCAACGTTCATATATCTAACATTATATGGATGTTGTGAACATTAGATTAACGCTGAAACAACATTGTGTGCCAGATGGGTAGCCTTCTTTTCCTTTTCCATTTTAAAAAACAGCACAGCACATATTATCAGATATACCACATCATAACAAGAAAGCGTATAATATAAAGATGTTATATCTATTATATCTTATCAATTCTATTTGTCTTGGGATAATGGTATATACTATCTGTATTATGATTCACTAAAAAGAATAAAATAAGGTCCTTGGACCCCCAAGGTCACAGTTCTTTACTTTTAAGTCAATTGAATAGTTTAATGTGATAAAAATTTTCACGAAATTTAATTTCACGAATTTTAAATAAAAATCGCAAAAGTTTTTAAATTTATTTTCGCGAATAAGCGTCTTGAAAAATTACGTGAAATTTTTTTCTCGTGAAAGTTAGTCGCCGATTAAATAATAAAAATCCTATTTTATGGCAGCAATAGTTATAATATTTGGACTGGGTTCCAGTCTCCTTTAAAAACGCGATTTTGGAGCTTCTAATTGGACAATCTTTTCTCAGTTCTTTTCCGAATTACAAATTGATTGCTAAATAAAAAAGAGTTTTCGCACATCCAAAAAAAGAGTAAAAATAATAATCGTTGTAGGATGTAGCTTTTTAGAACCAATTGTAGAGATCCAAAGTTACCTAATTTTGAGGTTACAAATCAATTCCAAGATACCATCAAGAATTTTCACACCTCAACTTATGGGCTAAAAGCTGGGGAATCAAAGTATTATGAATCTGTAAAATATTAGAAACATTAAATTTTTTTATAAGAACAGATTATATAAGAACACAAGGTTTCGATAGCCGAAATGTTAAGAACAAGTTAAGAACATATTAAGGCTTTGCCGACTCTAAAACAGCCGGTTTCTTAGAAGAATGGACAAAAATGGTCAAATGGTGGGGAAAATAAGAACATGTTAAAAACATTTTTAGGCTTAAAACTCAAAAAATTAAGAACATCAGAAGGCTTCAAAAATTTTGGATGTTCTTATAAAAAACGTGTATTCGAAATGATGAAATTTGAAACGAATTTGACGTTCAAGTTTTTCAGAACATGTTGGAAATAGAATTTCAAAATAATTGATATGTTTTCTATCCTTTTAGTTTTGTTTTAGCACTTGAAACTTTGACCGTCCGAAACGAACGGAACCGAAGCCCTAATAAAAGAAAAAAAAAATTTCACTTCAGCAAAATCGAAAAGAAATGAGTTAAAATTGAATAAATGATAAATATTGATAAAATAACGTTCAATTGTTCGTCTTTTGTCAATAGATCTTTTCATGAATTACGTCACGAACATCACTTGCCTCGTTTTGAAATTATTGGCAAGGTGATCAAATCCCAGCGGATTTTATTGAAACAACTTTCTATTTATTAAAAAATCATTTAATGTCTCAAGGGACATAATCACCATGCAAATTGTTTGAATCACGAGGCAAGTGATTCAAAATGTGATTCAAATGTTCATGACGTAATTTATGAAAAGGTATATTGTTCAACAAATCATCAAATCAGTCCAAGCTTACCAGCTTACCAGCTAAGTAAATAAGAAACTCGATAAGGAACTTCGGAACTTCGAGGCTGAAATTTTCTGAAAAAATAAGTAACTCCAGGCTTGGAGACAACTTAAGATTCCTTATAAAAAAAAACGTGTACCCAAGTTTATCTTTGAAATAAGAATTTATCTTCCCTGGTGAAGTAGTCTCAAATGATAAATTACTGAGAAAATTTTTGTAACTCGTGACAACATTTTAGGTTTAAAGTCGTTACAATATAACAATTAAAGGTTTTTTTATAAGAAAAAACTACATAAGAGCATAAAGCTACGATGGCAAAAATATCAAGAACAAGTTTAGGCTGCTTGCATCCTCTAACGAATTCGTGCTTCTTATACTACACGTTTTTTTTTTATAAGAACAAACTATATAAGAACATAAGGCTTCGAGGCCCAAAAATTTAAGAACATTCTAAGAACATACTAAGGCTTTGGAGACTTAAAAACATGCAATTTCTTAAGAAATTACATCAAAATGCTGAAAATAAGAACATTTTAAGAACATTTTTAGGCTTCAAATCCAAAAAACTAAGAACATCCGAAGGCTTCGAAAATTTTTGACGTTCTTATAAAAAAAAAACGTGTACTTGCGCTTTTGTAGAGGTCTGCGATTCAGAGTGGAACAAGTTAAGAACATTCTAAGGCTTCGTAGACTCTAAATAATCCAATTTCTTAGGATACAGCACAAAAATACTCTTAAAATGATGAAAATGAGAACAGGCTTTAAAAGCTAAAAAACTTAAGAGCATCGAAAGGCTTAAAATTTTTGGATGCTCTATAAGTTGAAAAACATATATATTATGTATAAAAGATTAAAAGAGAAAGAGAAAATTCAAACTCGTGAAATGCATTTCCTAAGTATTAGTGGGTTTTTTTATCAATCTATATCCGTGCTTTAAATCTTTAATTTTTTTACAGCCGTTGAAAACAATAAAAACCAAGGCATCGTTTATTAAAATTCCCAGAAGACCAAAGCCTTTTTGGTCGTAACAGGTCACAGAAAAGAAATAAATAACAAAAAAAAGTCTTTGACCTACACGCTTTTTTTATAAGAATACACTTTATAAGAATGTCCACGATGAAAATGGCCAAAAAATTAAGAATAATATAAGTATAATAGGAATATCACAATCATGGAATTTTGCTACTAAAGCTAAGAATGCCGTTTTTAGAGTATTTTCAATTATAAATTGTCAATTACCCCTAAGTAAGGCTCACTCCTTTCACAAAAATGTCATTTTATGCTTGAGACGCGTGCACTAAATTCTAATCTGAATTAGGATCCTAACCTAAGAATGCTGTAAGAATATTTTAGGATGATTTTCCCAAAAAAGTTAAGAATATCCATGGTGAAATGGATTTATACCATTCTTATAAAAAAAACGTGTACCCCCTTTAATAGGCATCATCTTTTGAGTGAAGGAACTTAGTCCAAAGTTTCTAAATTTGGGTATTTTTTTAATTCACTCATTAAGATAAGAAAGACAAGAAAAAGGATTCCAATTGTATAAATACAACAAAACAATACACAATTTTTCGAAGAATTAGAATGTTGTAATTAGAGAACAGAGGTGTTTCATTTAGGGATAACTTTGATGTACTGTTTCTTTTTCAAATACTTTAGCCCTATAATTTATTTATAATGACCCTCCCCCTCTCGCTAACCAATTAGCGAGTTTATGTATTCGAGATAAATCGAGGGGGACGGTATAAAGCAAAGCTGACATGGGGCAGAAATCGCCGTCCACTTTGCTCGACGACGGTAAAACACCAAGATACCGTCGTCTATTTAGGTGAGCAAAGGCGACATAGAGCCGTACATCAACTATCGACTTTGTTTTGTATCGATTTCACTTACCGTCGCCCTCGATATCCTCCGATACATAAACTCGGTATTGAATCCAGGCCCGGCGGAACAACCGTAAAAGTGGAAGAGCTAAAGACTTAAAACGAGATAGAATTTGCCGGGAATTGGAGAAAAAAAGTCTATTTAGCTCAAAACCAGCCTCCCCGCGCTTCTGCTGGGTCTGGAATCTCTTTAGTTCGATTTTTATGGGCCTTTCGAAGATCATAAGCGAGATGAATAAATGAAAAGGTTTACAAACTAATAAATAGAGGTTCAAATTTTACAGAGTTTGACCTTAAAAACACACAGTTGGCCTTGATAGCGGAAAATGGGACAATAAGACGTTATAGTTTTTGATCTGAGTAATAAAAAATCTAAATCTACTTTTTCTATATCAGATTTTTTGATTTCAAAGCTTTCCCAGTCGACACACAACGTCGTTTGAACGTTAATCTAACGTTGTATGGACGTCAGATGGCCGTCAAGACAACGTTGTGTGCCAGCTGGGTTACTGAACATCTAAATTTTTCCAACGATTTAGGAGAATTTGCTTTTTTTTTGAGCTAGACCAAAATTGGAGTGTGCTCGAAACTAACTAAAATGATTTTTGGTTCAATAGCTTCTCACAGAGAAAATTATATTGTGTATTATTGATATGATTTGTAAAATTAAAAAAACAAACAAAAAAGAAAGATTCTTACAAACATACGATTTGCCACCAAATACATTAAATATCTCAAACGCTGACATGTCTAACGTGACAATAATGAACGACGTTTCACGTCTTATTAAAAGCGAAGGATGATAATTTACTTTTAACAGAGCCACCTTTCCCTGTCTCCTTCTTTTGTTCACTTTTCTTATTGTTTATTGTATTGTTATTGTTTAATGCTGGTTGCTGATGGTCCCTTAGCTTTCTCGTTCCAGTCCTTTTTCTCTTCAGGGCTTAATGTTTTCCATAGTTTCATAATGGCTGGTACCAGATTATCTGTTTCTTCCCCACCTGCATTTTTTTCTTTTTCATTCTCCAAGAATAGTTGAAAGCCAGTCATTGTCCTAAAAAGAACAAAGGAAAATTAGGGAGGGGTTTATTCAAAAACTTGAATTTGAGAATTGTAAAATCATAGCCCTTGACATTTCAAAACACAACTGATTTTCCTTGAATATTTCCTAGTAAGTGAATAGGACTCAGAAAATCTTATAAAAAATTAGTGCAAACTTTTTAGAATAAACTAATATAAAAACAAAAGGCTTCGATGGCCAAAATATCAAGAACAAGATAAGGACATTTAAGGTTTTGACCTTAATTGGGACTGAAATTCAATCTTCTGAGTTTTCCAACCCTTGCAGGGACCGCCAGGTTCCAAAAAGGCACCCTTAAGGGCGGCACATATCCGTACCTTCACTTGCCTAAGTACCCCCCCCCGGGCCTCTATAGAAAATCCACAAGTAAACTCAGAAAAACTCTTACTTTCACAGTAAGACATTTCTGGCTTAATACTCAAAGAGTTAAAGCTTCGAAAATTTTGGAAGTTCTTATAAAAACATGTTGGCGTCGGAAAGGTTTTACCTAAACCACAATTGGAGAAAAAGAACATTATTACTGGACAATATTATTTTCACCCGGAGCTCTGCTTTGCTTTGCTTAAAGGGGAACTTAACATTTTTTGGAATTTTATTTTAATGGTGGGAATTAGTATGTTTATACATAAAAATCACATAAAACTCTGTTTCACCCATTACATTCTTTAAAAACTCTCACCGCTTCTCTTCAAAATACGCTTTAAAAATCCCCCTTTTTTTGTTTGCTAAAGCCAATTTACGTGACGTCACATCGTTCAGAAAGTATGTTTCTCTCTTTCCTGTTAATAAAACCCATAAAAATGTCTAAGCGATTTAAAATTTTGAAGAAAGTTTCTGCTTTCTCTTCTTCTTTCTTTGAAGTTTTTAATTGTGAAGGAGGTTCAAAATTTTTCAAAAAATGCCAAATTGTGGAACACCTAACTGCACAAATAGAAGTACAACTCGCCCTGACCATAATTTTACCTGATTCCAGCTGAATCTAGAGACAAATCTTTAAGAGAGAAATGGCTAGCACAGATAAAAAGAAAAGTGATTCCAAAACACCTATATATATGCTCAGATCATTTTGAAGCTGATTGTTATGAGAAAGATCTTGAGGTAAGTGCTTTTCTTCTTAACTACATACATATTTCTAACTTCAAAATAAACAGACGCCTTGTCGAGTTACAATCATGATATGTGTAAAATATCTTTCTCATCTTAATCCAGGCTGAACTTATGAGAGGTGAAAACAAGATGAAACTGAAAAAGGATGCTGTTCCGACCAAATCATACATAGTAACCACAAAAGCGCCGTCTATCATCAATGCAGAGAGAAAATGATAATGCAAAAAAACAGGTTTGTGAAAAAAATCATACACGAAAACGACCTTTTGTCTGTGATCACTGATGCAACGATGTTAGCTTATTGAAGGGAGGTGGGAAATTCCTCTCTTCCCACCTTCGAGCCTTATTAAAACAGTAATTTATTTTGGAATATTATGCTCATATGGAAAAGCATGGAATTCATAAAGGTATGGGTGTAATCCCATTATTGATGTTAGCGTACCTTTTTCTTGATACAGGGATGTATGAAGTTGAAGAACTGGAATATTAAATTATATTTTGCTCCTTTCTTCTCTCAGTTTATCGAGGCTGTTTATGCGACTTCCCCAGTTCCAAAAGATGATCAACCTACTATCCAAAAAAAGTACATAGACAAAGGTGTTGGCAATCGCTCAGTGAAAATGGTGAGCATCCGAACACAGTGCAATACCAGTCATTTTCCCAGCGTTCCGAATTCTGCCACCAAAAAAGATGAAAGCGTACTGAAGGTTAAGATACCAGTGAAAGTAAAGAATCCAAAACTCACAACGCAAGCAATCAACACGGACATTTCGTTCCGACCAAGCGATAATGTTTCAATGACTGTTGTTGTGAAAGATATGATGATGAATTCTTAGAAGAAACTTCCGAAGCAACACCTGATGCCCCGTTTGATAATGAGAAGGATCAAGATTTGAACCAACAGAAGAGGATAGTGAAAGTGAATTAGACCAGCCCACAAAGGAGACGAAAGCATACGAGAATACCCGACCAGAGCAAAGTGCGGTCTTTTTAGTTTTTTGGTCCTGTCTCTTACCACTGCTTCAAAGATGTCTCCATTGCAGTGCTTCTGCCACGATCATGAAAACTTTTGTCAAAGGCACGATGGTTATAGTTGAACTTTTTTGTACCAACAGCCATTCAACGAAATGGTACTCGCAACCTCTAAGCCGTGGAATGGCTACAGGAAACATCATGATTTCTGCCGGTATTTTGTTTAGCGGAAGTACCTTTCAACGGATGAAGGAAATAACTAACATTTCAAACATTGCATTCTTAAGTTGCACTACCTTCTGTAAAATCCAGAACTGTCTTTTATTCCCTGCTCTCCACCGCGTTTACACAACCAACAGGAGACTTTTGATCGACGTTCTAAAGAAGGGGAAAGAAGTTAATCTACTAGGCGATGGTCGCTGTGATTCCCCAGGTTATAGCGCTAAATATGGCACTTATACTGTCATGGATGGAACTTCTGGACAAATCCTGGACTTTCACGTTTCCCACTCAAAAATGTGCGGCAACTCAGCAAGGATGGAGCTTGATGGATGTAAAAAGGTTTTGGCAAGGTTAGAGAATCGAGGTGTGTCAATTGATAGCCTTACTACCGACAGGCACGTACAAATTAGAAAGTTTTTAAGAGAAACAAAGGACTATTTAGATCACCAATTCGATATCTGGCACCTTGCACGTAGCATAAAGAAGATGCTCCTGAAAATAGCTCGCAAAAAGTCTTGCTCTGAGATTAATGCATGGATTAAGTCCATAATAAATCATTTTTGGTGGAGCTGTGCATCCTCGAAAGGTAACGTTGACGAGTTGACCGAAAAGTGGGTAAGCATTTTAAACCACATAACAAATCGCCACACCTGGAAAGGCAACAAATTCTACAAGCGATGTGCACACAAGAGGCTTTCAAAAAAACAAAGATCAACAAAGCCATTTCTGAAAAGAACAAGTCCAGCTTTTATAGCTCTCGAAGGAGTTGTAAAATCAAAGACCATTCTGAAAGACTTAAAACATCTGACCAAATTCAGCCATACAGGAGTTCTAGAGGTCTATCACTCGCTATATAACAAGTACAGCCCTAAACGCCTACAGTTCTCCTATCGTGGAATGGTTGCCCGTGCACAGTTAGCTGTACTTGATTTCAACAGTGGTGTTGGTCTATCCCAAGCCAAAACAAAAAGTGGCAAGTGGAGGTTCAAGCAGCAGTTTTCGAGAGTCACACAATCATGGGTTATGAAGAAAATAGCATCGCCTAAAGAACGCGTGTACATGTATCAGTTAATGGACGAAGTGATGCACATGCAACTTTCAAAGGAATCCTACTCTCTTCCATCACTAGGAAATGTACCATCAAATATTGCCCCTACAGATAAACCTAACAAGGAGGAAGCAATAGAGCAGATGCGAACAAGGTTTTTAGTCTAAGAATATTTTTAAAATTGTTAGTATTTTGATAAAATATATCTTTCTTATCTCTCATCAAAAAAAATTAATGTATCTATTATTCTTTGAATTTAAACTGCACATATTTTTCGTTTGTTGACTTTTCAAAACGCTCTCTAATTTTCCATACTGCGCAAGACGGTATCACTTTTCGTTCCCCTTGTTGTAGATTATCATAAACCCAGAAAACAAACTGGCGATAGGCAGCATAACGAAATGCTTCGTTGGGAATCTTTTGAGGATTCTGGTCTTTATTTGGACCATTATTTTGTTTGTAATACTTTTTAGCGGTGATTGCTGCTTTTAGAGAATGTTTTGAAAGACAGACACTTTCAAAACCAATAGATTCTGAAATACATTGATTCCCTTCAAAATAGTCATCCTTTATTTCGTTTGTGTCTAAACAGCACAAGCTTTCCACCTCTGTTTCCATGACTTTGCAGCTTCCGCAAAGACACCAGTCTGTATTCCCTTTCCTTGGCTTTTGTTCGTCATTTGAATTATTACTAGCGATACTTTCTTTTCCTGATATCTCGTCCTCGCTGCAAGACATTTCTTGAGCACTACAGACAGGCTCAAAGTCAAAAGGTCTCAAACCATCGGGCATGGATTCGTCTGAACTTGACTCGTCTGATGACGAAGAGCTTTCTAGATCCGATTGTCCTGTTTTCGATGTAGGTGAAGGTCCTGGTTCGTTAGGCGTGTTGTCTGGTGTGTATTCGTCTTCACTTGACAGACATTTTTCTGATAAATCAGAAATAGAATACTCCAAGTCCGGACTGTCATTGAAATCGCCATCATCACTTAAATCTACAGAATACTGAAGTTGTTCAGTATCTTCTAAAACGTTTTTGACAGTACCTCTCTTGTTTCTTTTCATTTTCCAATACTTCTTTACCAGTAGTAACTTCACTGTATCTAATCTAATGTAATATATATCAAAATCTGAAGAGTTTTGAATATCTTTTAAATGACTTATTGAAATTAGATTTTAATAATCTTATATTTTAAAACGTTGAAAATTAAAGAACATTTAAAGGTTATAATAGCACAGAATAACAGATATTTTCCTCTATATATCTGTCCTCTTTTTTGGTTAAGTATTTTTACAAAAAAATCGTTTTCTGAACGATAACGCGTCATAAACAGATGTATTACCCAGACCTCTAACAAAAGACGCGCACCTTCATTTTTATCTAATAAAGAGAGATCTTATTTAAACGATGTGAAGTAAAAACGAAGGAACTGAGTGGGGAAACCTTTTGGAAACAGTTTCAAATCAATGTATGAGTCTGAAAAAATCTCTTTTAGAATTTTCAAAAATTTGTTAAGTTCCCCTAGGATTTAACATTCAAAACGTAAAACTTAATATCTGCTCATAAATACTTTATAAAGAAATGTCACAGCCTATAGTTTATTCGTATATTGATGACCAGTTAAGAAGTCACGCTGGGCTTTCCAGGAGTTTATGAAGATGCGACTCCAAAGAGAACACACCTGAACACACAATTCTTTGGAGTCGCATTTTTATGAATTCCTGGAAAAAAACAAAAGCCCAGCATGACTTCTTAGCCGTCCTTGTCCATCACCCATTGTTTTATAAGAAAAAACTATATAAGAACATAAGGCCTCGATTGCCAAAATGTTTAAACAAGTTAAGAACATGTTAAGGCTTTTCGGACTCTAACACACCCGATTTCTTAGGAAAATGGATAAAAAAACTCACAAAATGGTGAAATCAAGAACCTATTAAGAACATCATTAGGCATGAAACTCAAAAAGTCGGATGTTCTTATAAAAAAACGCCATAGGGAATTTCTGAAAGAACCTGAAAGCTTAGAACTAAACATTTAAACATCACACTATTATCATCATGAGGATGGATCGGCACTAAAATCTCAGACGCATTTATGAGTACTAAAAGGGTTTTGGAGAACTTTTCTTTTTGCATACTTACTATCACCCCATTTTAGAGAAGTGGTATTTTAATACCTATGTAATTTTCGAGACATTTGACACAGAGACCACCCAATTTGCTCTTCTCATGACATTTTTTTTGCAAAAATTGATACTTTTAAACAATGCTAATTTATGAATCGAGAAAATATTAAAGAATCGAATTCTTTTTTTTTTTAATCTGAAAAATCACGGAAAATTCTAAAAAGATTTAAAAAAAATAATTATAAAAATCATTAATTTTAGAACCGGTGTACCAAATTTTTTTTTGGTATTTTAGTTTCCTGTCGGAGACATTTCCGACTTTACAACAGAGCCAGAGGATCGATCATCTGCAAGAAAATTAACACTTGCTTTGAATATTTCTGAAGTGCAAAGCTCTGGGACTGAAAGGGTTATAAACTGACTTACGATTTCTTTGCATTATTTTCATTTTCTTTGGTATTCGGTTCTGTTTTCTTTTCTGTATTCTTTATCTTGACACTGAAGTCAATCTTCTCTTTCACTTTTAAAGACTTCTCAATCTTTCCTTGTGTGGGTATTTTGACTTTCTTGGTTTTCGATTGCGCCGCTTTGTTTATAGTCTTTGATGCTGTTGAAGAAATAGAATATAATAACGACTTCCGGGGACGGATTATTACTCGATTTTAATGGGACCAAAAATTCTCTTCGAATTATAAAGAATTCGAATTACAGAGAGTAATCTAAACCACTTTCTAGCAGTGGGGACCAAGATTTTAGCTTGAATCACGGAAAAATTCGAATAATAGAGGTTCGAATTAGAGCGAGTTGACTGTAGAAACCTTGAGGGTCAACGGGAACGTTCCGCTGGAATTTGAAAAATAGGCCCTGTCTGACGCAATTTAGACCTTGTCAGACGTAAAATTTCAATTTTATTCCAAACCCACCCTGTCGTGACCTTGTAGTATACAGTTTCAAAACTTAAATGATTTTCTACTATGTTAGATATATTCAGAACTTGGAACCTGACCACAGAGACGTCTCCGTACCTCAATTTACTCGAGTGATCCACCACCTCCCCCGGGTTGAGTTCTTATTACTAAGCATGGACAAGTTGAAGACCATCAAGTGGTCAGTCAATATACAATTGTTGCTCTCTAATTCGATCTTCAAGGAGGAATTATTAGATTTTCATCGAATAAGGGAGCTTATCGAATAATAGAGCGTCGTTTATGAGAGTTTTTTGTTGACGGGGACTTGAAATTTCATCGAATAAGGGAGCTTATCGAATAATAGAGCGTCGTTTATGAGAGTTTCGTGTTGAATTTCATCGAATAAGGGGAGCCTATTGAATAGTAGAACGTTGATTTAGAGAGCGTCATCTGTACGATCTATATAGGGTACCAACACTAAATGTCAAACAGCCTTAAAAAATATAACGATCCACACTAATGTTGTGGGGACAGTAAAGTTGCAAACTATGGGATCAGTTTTATAATAATCAGGTACAAAGTAGGGTCACGTAGTACGTAGTATGATATATAGTAGGTTATATAACGAGATATTACAAAACGGCATGTCATAAATTTTCAACAACAAGGAATAAAATATGGCGAGCAGCTTTTTTACCGATTATTGTTTCTAGGGATTATCATTTCAAAGTTTTAGGTAGAAAACACCTATTTTCTTACGGGACAGATGGGACCCAAGATAATTATCTCGAAAATAGAAAATAGAATTGATAAATGATTGAGGTAGGGTTTTTGAGCTACAGTCTCTCTAATTCGATCTTTAAGGAACTAAGAATGTTTTTTGAATCTTCAACCTCTCTCAAACAAGATCTGCACCGCTTTTGGAACAACGGATTGAATTTACAGTTGACTCTCTCTAATTCGATCTTCATCGAACCAAAAAACTAAAACTTTCTTCGAATTAGAGAAAGATCTGAATTACAGAGAGTAATTTAAACCACTTTCCAGCTGAGAGGACCAGTATTTTAGTTCGAATTACGATTATTTAGCGAATTCAAGTTTCGCGTATTATGGTTTTAGCCGAAATTTCACAGATAGAACTTTCGCGAATTCATATAAAATTTACCTTTTTTGGCAAAAAAAACTGATAAACCACGCAAAAATTTAGCAAACAGTGCAAAACGAAAAAAAACTTTCGCATTTTGAAGTTTAGTTTAATTTCAGAAACTTTCGCGAAAAAGGATCAAAATCGCGAAAAACGCGAAAGTTTAAAGTTTTTGCCCTTAAAGTATTTCTTTTACACACTTTATCTAAAGAATAAGCCTGGTACCTTGTTTTGTTTTTTGTAATTGTTGACTGTCCAACGTTTCAAAATAGTCAGTCCCTTTCGCTCCACTTTTCGTAGCAGAGTTCTCTCGTGAAATCTTAAAAGGGTTTCCTTTAGGTCGTGGAGTTGAATTTTCTAAAAAGAAAAAAAATATATAATTAGAGATCAATTTTTAAACTTTCAAGCTCAAAAGTCTTTGGGGTTCGCAAAAAAGTGTCAAAAATCGAAAAACAGCCTTCCTCGGGGTGCCACCCGGGTCGCTATGGGCTCATCCGGTGTGAATAAAAGATGGGAAAATTGTACATTTCAATGGATATCTCCTCTATACTTACGGAAATCATGTTAATTATCTCATTATTTTCTCATCTCAACTTAATTAAGGGAAAGGAAAACATCAGAAGACAGAGTGGAGGAAATAAAGCATATTTTGATCTTTTCTCGACACACTGTTATATCATTTTTTCAAAGACCACACACTCGGAGCGTCACATTATACAACTTTTGCCGGCACAATTAAGAAGAGATCTGTGGCATTTTCAAGAAGAGGCCTGTGGACGATTGATGCGGTTTTTTCTGAATTTTATATTCCTTTTCCCAAGACGTATTCTCACTGTAGACTAAATAGATTTGGTCACAAAACCAAATTTTACACCCTCACTTGGTATTGCATAGTTTCTACCCCCTTGGGTTTTGATGAACCAAAAGCAAGGGGGGTGATAAAAGCTTGACTTTCCTAAGGGGGGGTTGCCAGTTAAGGGGGGGTCTTCTTAGATAAGGGGGAACTTCCTTGAATTATGACTTTTGTAAAATCGTTTTATTTATACTGATTTTCTAAGGGGGGGGGGTTGAAATTTTAAATGAATCCTAAGGGGGGGGTAGCACTTAAGGGGGGGGGGTCCTCTTACCTAAGGGGGGTCTTGACCCCTCTAGAAACTATGTATTGTCAAAGTTGAGCTTTCAATAATTCGACTACTTAGCTGTGAAAGAGACTTTTTCATGTAACCAATACACGTTTTTAAATAAGCATAAGAATATTTTAGGGCTGGAAGGTCAAGGTGTTTTGGACTTTCGCATTTTCTGAAACATATTAAACCCTAAAATTCATCAAGACGAAATACCCAATTTCATTTAATTTAATCTTTTTTTGGAACAGGTTTTAGTAGATAGTTGAACGTACGCAACGCACTGGCGTCAACTTCAGTAGCTTCAAATTCAAAGGCCAAACAAATCAAAAGATTAGTGCCCAGACCCCAAAAATTAAAAATTTCAAAAACTTAAAAAACACCTCCAGATAGTCACCCAGGGAACAAGTGTGCAAAATTTCAGCCAAATCCGACCATTTTTGAAGTCTCCAGTCTACCCGAAAGCTTTTGTGACAGAGAGACAGACAGATACACATTTTCAGATTCTAGCTCAACTGAAGTGGAGAACAGAAAACATGATATATGAGTGAAGGTAGAGAGTCTATCACCATATTTCCCTAACACCCTACCTGGAAGTACTTGGGAATCGAACACAGTTCATTGCGGTGCAAGTCTGTGATCGAAATCACACTACTAATCGGTAGAATACTTGGTACTCACGACTGGGCGTTGATTTTGGGGGTTCTTGACTTTTAGATTGTGATTCTTGTGTTTCATCCTGTTCCTCATCCTCACTCATCATATCCTCATCATTATCTTTAGGCTGAGACGGTTTGGATTGAATTGACGACAGACTGTTACGGCCTAACCCTCTGGACAACGTTGTTGTTTTTGTTCTGAAAATATAGACCATGATGATTATTATCGCCTTATCGTTTGCTTTACTCGAAAGTAAAAGAAAGCACCACAAAACTTCTAAAGGGATCATAGTGTCCTAGTAGGTTGGCCCCCCCCCTAGAAAATGGAAAAAAAATCCCTCTCCCCCCCTTTTAAATCCCTCCCCTGAGATTTGAAAAAATTCCCCCCCCCCTAGAATTTTTTTTTTCAATTTTTGCTCTTGATGCTTCTATTCACGTTATCTCAATGAAAAATTGAAAAAAAAGTTTCCACAAAGTTTCCACAGAATATTTTTTAGATGTCAGTTTAGACTAAGTTAGCTACAGAGAGTAGAAAAAATATTTTTCCACAGTAGAAAAAAATAATGTCCCCAGATTTTTTCTCCCCCCCCCTAGACTTTTTGGGGCCATTTTTTCTCCCCCCCTTTTGATTACCCCCCCTAGATTTTTGAAAACCATTTTGCCCCCCCCTTTTCCTATTTTCTGAAAAAAAATCCCCCCCCTTTTAAAAGGGGGGGGGACACTATGGGGATTTATGAAAAAATAAACAGTAGACATTAACATTTTTAAAAACTAAGAGAAATTACCTAAATTTTGAGCCATAGATGAAAAAAAATTGACCTAAGCCAACCTTGAAAACTAATTTGGAGAACAACTTCCCAAGAAAGAATATCTACAGGGGAGAAAACACCCACCCACCTAGATCTGCGCACCGCCGTATAGGCTATTCCCCAGAAATTTTGCCGGACCTCTAATACTGACCCATTTACACGTGCGGAATTATTTTTACTTTAGCGTGTAATCAAGGCCTAACAAATCGAAGCATTATCTCGGGAATTAAAATGACAAATTTTAGGTTGGTTGTTTAGCTGACTGCTGTACGTTTTATTTTGTTTCATGCTCTCGATTTTAATTTAATTGTGTTGGGAACTTGATCTAGGTAACTCTCATCCTTGTTGTTGCAGATACATCATGAAGATGAGTAATGTTAGTTTTTACTGAAAACTTGATTTCCTAGTGTGACTAGCTGTCATTTGAGTACCACTTTCAAAAAAAAACTGACACTTGGTTTTATTTTAGTGACGACGGTCACTTTTACTGTCTCAATTCTGTAAGAACTCCATATTTTACCAAACCGTCTTCAAAAGTGTATACAAATGAACTCGGTAATTTTGAAAGTCTGAGGAACAGGCCGTGTTTTAATTAATAAAGCTACTGGGTTAAAAGCCTTATTTTAAGATTTCTAAGGCAACTCAAGTTATTGTAAACTTCAGTAATTTTTCAAGTTTTATGAAACGTTTCTAACCTATAAAAGATTAAATGTAAAGAGATAGTACTAGTGCTACCATTCAAACGACAAAAACAACATGCCAATAATGAAAGTCGTACCTTGCCGGAATATGCGGGTGTTTCTTCCCTCGATTTTCAATCGGCATTTTGGTTGAAGTTGTCTCTTCGATCTCGACATCGGAAAACTCTCCATCGCTGAGCTCCTCCGCTTCTTCGTCACTCTCCATTCCGTTTTCTTCGTCCTCCTCCTCTTGAGCTCTTGATTGAGCCAATTCTGTTAGTTTCCTAGCTACATTGATCTTTTTCATCGTACTAGCGTACTGTATAGCTAGACTTATGGAGTCTGCTGTTGGCATGAGTTTACAAATTTCGACAGCTCGGAATTCACGATCAGCTTTACAAGCAAGCTAAAGAAACGTAACATAGAAGGAGAGTTGAAAATGAACTCTTTCATGTAATACTAAAAAACCGAAAAAAGCTCAACCTGTCGAAGCTGTTTTTTACAAAGGGCTGTTTCTGGAGGTCCTTTCGGAGATTGAAAGGTACGTTTACCCCTTGAAGGCTTATCTTGGCACGATGACCTGGGAATTACACCGACTAGTTTTCAAGATTGACCACTCATGGGTTTAAAATATCTAATTCATGACCAAAGGATGATTCATGGCGACCACTACACAGAATTTACTAAGAATACTAAGAATAGACCTTTTCATAGATAACGTCACGAACATCACTTGTCTGTTTTGAAATTATTACAATGGTGATTACTCTTAGGTTCCAAATAAACGCGGGTGGTCATTTTTCGAAAATTTTCCAACCCCCCCGGACATTATCAGGACCCCCCCCCCGTTTATCAATTTTTAAGAATTTTTTCAGCTTTCAAAGAGAAGGTCCCTTATTCTGCTCTAAATAGCCTGATTTTAGCCTATATTTAGCTTATTTTTGGGTTTTCGCAAGTACAATTTCCAACCCCCCAGTAATTAGGTCCCCCCATTTATTATAATTTTGAAAATTTTCCACCCCCCCCCGTTTATTCGAACCCCCCTCCCCCCGTTTATTTGGAACCTAAAAAGTATCCATTTCCATAAAACCCCCTCCATAATCAGTATTCTTACGTACAGCGAACAGTTGCATCAATAGCTGCATGTGCTGGCGTTCAGCCGAATCATTGTCGACAGGTAAGCGAAGAATTTGTTGACTGTAATTCATATTGGATGCTTTCAAGCTGTTTTTCATTAACTCATGCTGTGAAGAAAATAAGAATAAAACATTCACCACAGTTAGTTCGAAAATAAGTTTTGTTATAGAAGTTTTACCAAGTAACGTAACTTCCGCCATTATGAAAGCAAAGGATAAAAAATTAGCCCATTCTAGACTTTCCCCGGAAGCTTCATCAATATGAATGATTTAGTTTAGAAGATATGAAATTTCTCGTTAACTTAATTAAAAATGACTTCAATATAGAATAATCTAGTTGCAAGATTTCCTGTCGTATAGGCAAAGTTGAATGAAAATGTTTAGAAAATGATCCCAGTATTCGGAGTACTGTGCAATTGAATAAATGACTGTGTGATAAAGAAAGATTTTCCTACCTCTTTTATAGACTTTTCCGTTTTCATTTCACACAGCGGTAATTGAAAGGGAATCATGGTCGGAATGGGCCGTGGTAAAAGTGAAGGGAAATTCGCACCCTTGCAGTAAATACACCTAAAAAGATATATAAAATCAAGGGTTGAAAGTGCAGCAAAATGAATACAAGAAATTATTTATCAAGCTAACAGAACACTAATTTTCTCAGAGAGTTTTTAAAGGTTTTGTTTTTAAATAAGATTAATATCGCTAAAAAGCTTCTTCACATTGAATTGACACGGATGTGGAGCAAGATTGGTCAGAAAGAGGCAATGGATTTTTTGTTGACTCAGCACAAAATAACAATCTCTAAGTCTTGAAATCACCGTTTCAACTTTTATTGAAATCCATAATGATTACCTCAATTGCGAGGACTGCTCATCAATACCAATGACCCAATAATTGTCCGATTTATTCTTTACCTACAAAATTAAAAGATATAATTATGATATGTCAAGAAGAACTAACTTATAATTGCAACACGATGCGTGTTTCATGATGGCGCATGAAATATGAAATACTAGCCGGTACCCGGCGTCGCACGCCGGTTTAGCTGTTTGCTGAACGCATTTAAAGTCCTTTGAGATGTTGGGAAGGTGGCTTAAACACGATGAACTCAAAATTAAAGGGAAGAATTCTCTTCAAAGTTTGACTCTATCCCTCCCGGGTGACGTATCTTTTAACCATATTTTGAAAAAGATTTTTATGGCAAAAAAGAACAGAAACAGAAAGGGCGTCATTCCCAAATTACACCATACCGGCGATCAGCGACGTCCGAGACGGCTCTGCAATTAGATTTTTTTTTTCTCGCTTCGCTTGCGTTATATTTGCCGTAGTTCTTGATGTTTAGGAAAACTTTGATCTCAAGATAAGCGGAGTGAAATAATAGACATGACACGCGATTCGTCGAAAAAAAGGCAGCCCGGGGAGGGGGTACTTAGGCAAGAGAAGAGTATGGGTATGGGTATGTGCCAGCCTTAAAGGTGCCTTTTTTGAAACATGACAGTTTGAAAAATCGGAAAATCAAACTTCAGTCCCGCTAAGAATTGGAAAAATAGGAAAATTTCAACTTTTTGCCCCCAGTAAGATAGAAATTTGGTCAAATAAGTTCCAAAAAGTGAATTAAAATTCACACAATTTCCCTTGTTTCTTCTCCTCTTTATTCTGCTAAGGGTCCGAGGGGCAGGGCCGAAAGTCAGCTCGCAACCATAGTCCCCCCGGAAGGCAGCTAGGACACGCAGACAAAAACGCGTGATAGATAGCGCAATTTTATGTTGCTTTTTATAAAATAACTTCGTCATAACTTCAATAATTTTTCAAATTCAACAATGACCTAGATTTACAGCAAAATAATTATCGACATACATGTTTAAGGGTCCCTTTTTAGGGGGGGTTTCAGGGGGTATCCGATTCCGCAATTCCGCCAATTTTTTCTCCAATTTCCGTCAAACCGTCTTAAATTGAACCAAAATTCCGTCACCGAAAATTCCTTTGAAATTCAATATTTTTGTCGAAAATTCCGCAAATTTGGAATATCTTTTACCAATTCCGAAATTCCGCAATTTTTTTTGCTACATTCCGTTTTTCCGCACTAAAATTGTCTGATTTTCCGTCTCCGCCAGAGAACCCAATGTCCGTAATTCCGTCTAAATTTTCGCCAAATTCCGCCACTCCGTCCGAAAAAAGGGCCGATTCCGCTCCTCCGTCAAACGTGAAACCCCCCCTTTTTACGAAGAAAGAATTCTAGTTTTTACCGCCTTTTGAATATATTTTTAATGTTGCTGTTGTTCTAACAAACTTGTTATGTGATTCTTGTGTTTTATTTCATATTTGTTCTTTTCTTTAACAGATTCTGTTTAAAAGATTTCTTTTGTTTTGAAAAGAATTCGAATGTCTCAAATCAAATAAGGTCGTTAATTACATTCGAAAACATAAAACAAAAGAAAAGAAAGAAAAAAAAAGAAAAAGTCTAATCTATCAATCAAAACAAAGTCTTTATAAAACGGCGCGAATCTGATTTAGCACATTTGTGGAGCAAGACCAAAATAAAAGTCATCTTTTGGAAGAACAAAAACATTGCGTGCGAAAACGAAAGTAGCACAGACAGAAAGAAAGAAAGAAAGACGACAAAACGACATACAGACTACCGCTATTAATATATAGATAATATTTTTTCGAATTTTCTTGAGCACTTTCAGTGCGGTCACACTAAAAAAAAAAATCGTTAAATAACACCCGTATCCATAGTAACAAGACAAAATGTAGTCTGACCGCTTGCAAAAAAATAAATCTTCTATTCAAATTTATATAATGGGTCTAATTATTAAACCGAAATAAGACATGCTCCCGAGCATGTCTTAAAATTTTGACTCTATTGTTAAAACTAGGGCCCATTTATTGAGTATGAATAGGTGCTCGAGACAAGAAAATTTGAGATCAGAAGAACACACTTTTGAAAAAAAATGTGTCTGTTTTTTTTGTGTGTGTTGTGATTTGATGTGGTTTGATTGAGTCATTGAGAAGAGAAGAAAAGTTGAGGGAGAATTGGATTTGTTAAAACAAGTATTTTTGGATGAAAAATGTCATTTCCGCCACCATACTACCATCCAACATACTATCAAAACTACCAAGCAGCAGTGCAAAATTTTCCTAACCAGGAAATGCATCAGCAGCAAAATCTGCCACAAACAAGACCGGTTTTTCCAAGTCAACAAGCTTACCAACAACCGAATCAGCCACAAACAGGATCAAATTTTCAACAGAATCAGCTACAAAGCGAACCGTCGACCGAACAACCCTCGACATCACAATCGCAAAACACAACAAGAGATAGCTGGACCTCAGAACAGACCACTACATTAGTTTATTTATGGGTTGAGAATCAAGACATGTTGAATTCGACAAATGCTAACAAAGCGTGGGGTAAAATAAGAGACGCAGTTAACAAAGTAAACGGAAAGCCCAAAAACATTACAAAATGTAAAGCCAAAATAAAAGGACTGAAAGACGCATACAAGAAGTGTAAGCGGCACAACGAGGGAAAGAGTGGTGTTGAATTTAAGACGTGCAAATTCTATCAACAATTGGATCGGGTCCTTTCAGATAAACATGTGATGACCATGCCAAATGTCAAAGAATCTGGACAATCAAAACCAGGTAATTGTTTTGTTATAGCATGATCTAAAATCTCGAGGCGTAAATGAAATGGATGTTTGTACTTTTCTTTTAATTTTCAAAATCCTTCTAAATTTGTTGATTTTAACCCATGTGAGAGATGATCGATATGATAGAAAAAAAATTTAAATTAAAATAAAATTTTGAGCATTTTCACACACCCAGTGAGTATGTTTCTTTCTAATTCTTTTTGCAATTTCCATCATCAGATTGTGCAGACGATAGAGCCGAACCTGCCGAACCAGACGATTGGACATGTGGCAAATCCATCCTCCAACAAGAAGATGAGCTTATTGAATCAGAAGATTCTGATATTGATACAGAGACGGCTTGCAGAACGGGTATCAATGACACGTTTGAAGAATCTGAGGGTACTGTCGAAAACAAGAAACCTGACGGAAATGAAAACAAGAACAAACGAAAATTGACTGATTTAAATGATTCAAAAAAGAATAAGAAGAAAAAAAAACATTCCACGAAGAACTACTTGATGTTCAGAGAGAACAAATTGATTTTTTCAAATCTTCCGAACAAAACTACACAAAATTCATGAGAGAGTTGGTGGAAAACCAACAAAAACATGACGCAGAAGAAAAAAAACGCGATAGAGATTTTTTCTTACAGTTAGGAAACATTTTATCTGGTGGTCCTGGTGGTCAAAATCAAAAGTGAAAATATTTTGGTAACACTTGTCTTATGTTTTTTTTCTAGAAAATTTAAAAGTTGAAACATTATACTGTTTTTAACGGTTTTTAGTTAATATTTTAACATTTCACTCTCATTGAACACTACATGAAAAGTACTACTCGTTTTGTTCTAAATATATTTTCAATATTGTTCTTGTTTCTTCTCCCAGCGGATAAATGTCTTGGTTAACTCGTCGTTGTTGCCTTGCTCGCCTCTCGTTTCTCAGTATGTTATCTAACATTCCATCTTCATCGATGTATTCGTCATTCATTTCTTGACAAATATTGTGTAAAACGCAGCAAGCGATAATCTGATCAGAAACATTTTCGACTTCAGCGTCAAGGCGCGTTAGTAAACATCTCCACCGAGCCTTTAAAATACCAAATCCCCTTTCCACCGTGACTCTAGCAGAGCTGAGTATTTTGTTAAACCGTTTTTCTGACCTCGTTAAAGCGGGAATAAAAGGATAGGGTTTGACTAGCCATGGAACCAGAGGGTAAGCTCCATCTCCCAGTAAAAGTGGTCGTATAGTGTTGTTATCAATCCGTTTAGTAGGATCAGTTAGAATTTCCAAGCGTTCTGCTTTTCGAAATAGCGACGTATGAGCTAACACTCGGGCGTCATGTATACTCCCTGGGAACCCAGTTGCGACATCTAGGATCTTTAGATTTCCACCAACAACTGCTTGAGTGTTGATTGTATAGCATTGCTTACGGCTGTAGTAATCTCCCTTATGTTCGCTTGCTGGTGCAGTTATTTTGATATGCGTTCCATCAATTGCCCCTACCACTTGTGGAATTTTACAGTTTGTTTCCTCTTTGAATCGTCCTATTTCTTCTCTAGTTTCATCTCTTGTAACTGGGAAATGGATAACCTGACCCGAAATCCTCGAAAGTTCCTTGTAAAAATCCCTCGTAATTGAAACAGCAGTAGACTTTGCAACACCAAAAGTTTTTCCGACTGTTCTATATGCATTTCCCGTCGCTAACCTCCATAATCCAATCGCAATCCTTTTTTCAATCGGTACAGCCCTGCGAAGTTGCGTGTCTTGCTTTGCTAACCTTGGACTCATCAATCTTACAAGCATTTCAAAAGTTTCCTTTTTGATTCGGAAATCTTGTCGCCATTGGCTATGACGGACATTATTATCAATTTCATCTCTTCTATCCCATAGATCAGTAAACCAAAATTCGTGTCTTTCAAGGGCCCAAATCTTTCGCTCGTTGCGAGCCAGAAACGGGCGGTTCATCATCAAAGCTAATCTCTTCATTCGTTTGTAATGCAGCATATTAAGAAGTGTAAAAGTACGAAATCGTTTGATTCGTTCCCATTTTTTGCGAAGAAAATGTTTGAAAATTATGAAAATTAATAAACGTCTTGCGCTCATGTTTACGTCCCTTTAATGATTAGACTGCTTGATTTTTCTCTTTTGAACTTTGCCGAAAATTGAGTTTTAAATTTAAAGCCAGACAGCGTTAAATTTGTCTAGTCTGACCGCACTGTCATTTCACGGTATATATAATATGTACAAAAAAAACATTACGTTGAAGGAAGATATTCTAACAGAAAACAAAATTGAAATTTCACGCTATGATTTTGAAAGTGGTCTCTCTAGATAAAAAAATCTCGATTTCAACCCCCCCCCTCATCAAAGCCTTATTTCAAATTGATTTAGTCCAGATATGAGGTCACGTATTCTTTTTTTCAAAACAATTGAAGTGGACCCCAGTGGCGCTATTCCTGTCTTCATTTTTTTAGGAAATTTCGGCAGTTAACAAAAATCTAATAGGATCCTATCCAAACCTTATCTAAGAGAGAAATTATTGTAAGTAAGGCATAATTCTTCAAAGAAAATAGATATCCTAGCCCAGAGAAAACTTGGTGTTTTTAAGTAAGTATCTTGAGAGAAAAGAATATAAAGGAAGGAAAATTATTAATCGGATTTCATCGTGTGTGGGAAAGACAAGGTCTGTGAGGGATACAGAATAGATTAACGAGGAAATAGTTAAGATGAGTAAATAATTTTTCTTGGAAGTGATCAAAATTTTACCAAGCGATTAATATGGTCTCATTGTTCCTAATAAGTTGAAGGCCGACTGTTATCATTTTTCGTGATTTCGAGGCTTAAATGTTCTTAAGATGTTCTTAACATGCTCTGCCTTCTTAAAGATATGCGAGGTTCTTATTTATTGTTAGGTTTATGCCAAAATTGGGCAAAGTATTTTTTTTAATTTGGTGTTAGGTCAGAAAAAATAAATAATGGACCAAAGAATGTAACATAACTTACAGTTTTCTTGGTATTTCCGATTTCAATCCACGTCTTTTGAGATCGATGGAGAAGAAGAATTTCGCCAGTGGAAAGGACAAACCCAGGTGTACCTTCAGTGGAGTATCTGACAAAAGAAAAAGAACAGATATCTATAAGGGAGACTTTTTGTTAATCACTCTCCGTCTCTTTTTCCATTGGGAATAAAGAAAAGGGGCAACATTTTCAAAATAAAGATAAAAGATTCTAAGAAGAAACGATTGCTATTTACTGAAAGTTGACGATTCAAGTTTGGGATGGGCCTTTGGGAGACTGCCGCTAAAGTAATTTGAACGGCTTACCCTAACCAAACCAC
This sequence comes from Clytia hemisphaerica, assembly GCF_902728285.1. Lineage (NCBI taxonomy): Eukaryota > Metazoa > Cnidaria > Hydrozoa > Leptothecata > Clytiidae > Clytia > Clytia hemisphaerica. Next base: position 1,089,118 of record NW_027103638.1, on the reverse strand, counting down.
AGTGGCTTCTGGCTTCATGAACAGACTTTCATCATTGACCAAACTCCACGACATCTTTTTGCAAACATATCTTGAGATTCCCAGACATTGTGTTTTGTTGAGACCTTTAAATGCAACCGGTCATAAATTTTATGGGAATTAAGTTAGTAAGTTACTAAAGTTAAGTAATATTATCTTGTAACAATTATCGCTTTCATCATTACTATATAAGGTGCATATTACTATAGAACACGTATTAAAAACATCCCCAGTCTAAAAGCAATATCTTACCAGTTGACTTGTGATATAGAAGTATCATTTCCTTCTCGTGAAGCGCGATGGAAACAACAGGACCTGGCATTTGAACAAGCTGTAATTGTACTCCGCCCACTGTGAACACACGTAGTAAGCGTCTTGAAGTTGCAACGAAAATCTGCGAGCTGTTAGCACCAATCGCCTATGTATAGAAAATAATGGGAATCAAATTCATGATATGCGCCATTGTAATGTCTTCTGACATTACATCACGAACCCAAATAAAAAATTGTCTTTACACATCCCAAACTTTCCTATACAATTCTTGCTTGACTAGAAGATAAGTGAGGCAAAAACCAAAAAGAATCTGAAAAGCTTTGGACGATCGACGTGGTATGGTTGTTCGGAAAAAGGATGGCAGTCATTTGTGGCTGAGTGCTGGTAAGTTAACTGTTCTCGTCTTGGAAATCATGGAACAGATAACAAAAAGAGACAGGCTCACAGTGTACAACACTCCACTTCGGCGAAAAGAAATTGTAGAAAAAAATAAGAAATCTTTCGAAAAGATAAAAAAAACCTTACTATGAGCAGTAGTAGTCAAAACAAGATTTTTTCATCTGAGAAACATAAAATGGATTCTACACAGCAGGTTAGTACAAATTCTTGAAATGTTGGTGATTTATGCAGAAAATCAGAAGAGACGGGAGAACTTTTAATACTGTATGAACCGAAACATACTTCAATATCTTCGTTTTCATTCATAGAAACACTCCATTCTTTGTTGCCGTCCCATGAACCAAAATGTATGCATGATAATTTACTGGAAAATGAAAAAAAAACATTTTAAAATCAATCCATACAAAGTAATGACATTGAGAAAACCATCATTCTTTTACTTCCAGTTGGAAATTTGTATGGTAGTAAAAACCTTCAATTAGCGGGCGGACACACTAAAAGGGCAACAAGTCTGATTAGAGGAAATGTTTCCCCGGCCGTTTCATAGTGAAATCTTTATAAAATATTTCAAACAGGCGGACACTCGATAAACTATTTCATAAATTACGTCAGGAACATTACTTACCTCATTTTGAAATTATTGCCATGGTGATTAACATGGCGGATTTTATAAAAACTCTCAAGGGACATAATCACCATAGTAATTGTTTGAAAACGAGGCAAGTGATGTTCGTGACGTTATTTATGAAAAGGTCTATTAGCAGACATCTCCATTTACCGGACAAAGACATTTTTCCCTCCTACTAACTTGACAATTACCTTGGAATATTATCTTGTGTTTTACAAGCAAATGCTACAATCGTTTTAGAAAGCGTTGCCATGGTATTATCCAGTACATTGGGGATATGCAAAGGATGGCTGGTGCTAGCATTATGGAATTCAACGTCTATTGAAGACACTTCTTCGTCTCTATGACAACGTATGATGCCGATTGAATTCCAAAGCTGGAAAAAGAAATTGGTCAAAACAAAAGACATGAATTTCTGAGACTGTTCAAAATTTGATTTATTTTGAGTAATTCTAATTCGTATAAAATTATAATATTATCTCCGCCCAAAAGGTTTTTAAAAATCTTTTGTTTTAAAATAATATATATGTTACATGTTTTTAATCAGTACCTATCAAACTAAAATTTTGTAAAGAATGGCTATACTTACCATAAATCTATGTTGTAAGTGTACAGGTGTCGATGAAGGTTGGAAAGCTGGTTGCATGAAAAAATCGATTTTCGCAGCGACAACTTGTTGACCTTTTGAGCTCTACATGGAAAAATAAAACATATGTTTGTTTTTAGGTTTTTATACGTTTATACGGTAAAAATCTACCCAGACTTTCGAGTATATTTTTATTTATTTAGTAGGGGAAGCATCATAGGGGACCTCAGCAAGGTCTCCTTAAAACCTCAAGACTGACAAGTGGTATACCTTGAAATTTTTATCGGTGGTAGATATTGTAGATAATTTTCTAAATTTTGGTTTGGTCTGTCTCTGCCTGTCTTGTTGGTATTTTACAATCCAGAAAGTAATTTTAGCTAAAATCAGGTATTGACTGATCAGCTGAACCACTTAAGACGAAATTTTGGCTGTAAGCTTGTATCTTCAGTACCTAACACTTGTAAATATTTCGGATCAATAGACTCAAATCCTTAGATACAGTAACCTAGGGCTAATTTAGGCAAACAGGTCTGTTTTGGGTGATCTATTACGCCAACAGGTGGATAAAAATTGACCCTGCCCAAAAAGCATATGTAGAATGCCTCACAAATTTTAAACAAAAAAGTCAAAGTGAAGCATAGTTAGAGGTTACTTTCGATATGTTATAGAAAACGTCGTCGATAATGCCGAAATTTTCACCGAAAATACGAAAATTTGGGGCGGACTAGCAAGACTTCAATGTCTTCTTCATTATATCACAGATCGAATAGCTGATTGGTTTTAAGTGACGTATAATTAGTCAATACGTCACTTTCAACCAATCAGCTAGTGGGTCCGTAGAAGACATTGTAATGGTGCATATCATGAATTGGATACTGTTGGATATATGTTTCAAAAAGGTTTAACCCCCAACCCAAATAGAACGAAGGGTTAACTGAAATTTGCCACGTCAATCGTTGGTAAAATATTCAATCAAGCCAATGTTCGGCCCTCGTCGAAATTTCGATTTGAAAAATAATTAAAACATTTAAGGTAGCATTCCAAAGTATACAATAGGCTTTTTTAATTCAAAAACATTTTGTGTTATCAACCTATTCGGAAACACACGAAAAACACCGGGCAATTGCCACTAGTTTCACTGTTTAAATTCAAAACTGGTTTTGCGTAAAAAATCACTTCATGAATATCAAGGATAATCAAGTTCGTTGCTTTAAAACAATACATGGCGAACCCACCAATGTCTTTTTACCGTTTTGTCAACTTTAGCACTAGCAATAGACGCCGAGTCATCATCCTCATCGTCAATTATTGGTTTCCGTATAGGTTCCAAGAAGCCTTCTTTAATCAAATCTGAAACAAGAAAAAAACATGTCAAAAAATTTGATCATTACATAATTGTTATCTATTTTTTAGCTCGAACTCGCGATGCTGTCATTCCAAATTTGCTCGGTCATTTGACCTGCAGGTCCATGTGGAGGATCTCAAGAGTGTAACAGGTTTTAACCTGTAAGTGATCTACTGACAGGACTGTAAATGAAAGTGAAGAAATCAATCAGTATTTTGCCAGTGCGTTGGAATTTGCCAACTGTTACATGTACATTAATGAGGAATTTTATCCTATATTTATATTACAAATGTAGTGAATCTCTTTAAACGCAAAAGACACATTTAAAAAGTTGGTCTTTAGCCATTTTAACACAGGGACATGAACAGGAAATCAAAATTTTGGAAGCCCTGTACACATCTTTACATTTATTAAACTCTAAGAGGTAATTCATGTATCACTCGCTGAGCTGGTGCGAAACACCATCTAGAAGAAAACACACGAGATTGACAGTAGTAGTTCCCTGCCGTAAAAAACGCTAACTACGCCCATTAGTTTAATGTCAACAAACAACACCACAAAAAAACTTATAAAAGCAACTAGATTTTTAAGAAATTCGCAGAAAAAAACACAGTAAACAAAGACGGCCTCAATATCCTTTTCATTAACCATGAGTCAACTTACTGAGTGAAATACTTGCTTCATCTTCTTCTTCATCTTCGTCTGCTTGATCGTCAAGAAAATTATCCATATTATTAATCCTGGATTTCTTACTGGGATTACTAACACCGTCCTCATCATCTGAAATGCCACCACCTCCACCAAGACTGAAGTTATCATCATCATCGTCGTCATTGTCAATTTTTAAGGACCTTTTTTTACCTATAGGATAATATCAAAATAGAAAAGCTTAACCATAATCAAGGCAACCTGAAGGCTCCCTTTTCCTTAGCTTAGGTAGATCGAAAGTAGGGGAGGGCGCCGCTCCTATTTCTGGATTTCTACACTAACCCTTGATCCTTCTCCTCTGGCATTCTTCTTCTTTGGAATGACACAGTAATCATCAAACCCACTACCAAGCACATTGTAGCCGAATGCATTGCATTCATTCTATGATCGCAAAGCTTAAATTAAACTCAAAATTAGACTTTAGGAATGAAGATAAGCACATAAAGAGGACTATTAGAGGCTATAAATATTAAGTAATTTTCTTTCAGGGCTTGAATATATAGGACAGTTATCAGAGGTTTTTTCAATGATGATGGTTTTCTCTGTTAGTAGACACTTATAAAGTTACAACTAAAGACAGCTGAAGAAACTCAAAACTTTTTGAATAGCCTTTCAAACAGAAATTCGGAACAATATACTTGATTTCAAAATAGAGGTTCAAAGGTTTAAAGGTTTAAAGTGACATGTGGTTAAAGAGAAATCTACCTTTTTTCTTGGCAGACGAAAGGAATATGTCTCCATCATTGGTGTCTTCGTCGTCTTTATGATTGTTAATAACAGCCGATGCTATAATATCATCGTCTTCATCTAACCCAAACTCCTGAAAACATTGTTAAAAATATTACTGATTACACTTATCGAACCTTAACGGTGTGGTCAACTTTTGAGGAGACTGGTAACGAAAAGTAGGAGTGCTCTTTTAAAAAAATGTAAGAATCCTTGCATTGAAGCAATAAAGTAACTTCAACATAATTAAGCTATTCAAATACTAGAAGTAGTTTGCACTCCACCGCAGAGACTTGTCAGACATAAAATGTCTCTATAGTTTTGACGGGAATTTGCTTGGTTTGCTTTATCAAGCTTAAAATTATTAAGAACTAAACACACTCAAATATCTTGAATCAAGAAATTGAAAGATGAATGCTGTAGTATTAAGAAACTTGAAATAATTTATTACTTTTATTCAAGAAAGAATTTGTGGAAGAAATAAAAAGTTTTAAAGGAATAATCAGATAGATATTTGGCCTACAGAAACCTCCAATGGTCCTAAATTGGTCAAACTATTTTCCAGGATTGAGATATGACAATTTGAAATCTCTAAAAATGGGTTCTTTCTTCTATTGTAGGGTTCTACAAACATATGAAATAAGGCTTACATCAACAACTTTTTCTTTTGTAGCAGATTTGATTGGGACTTCAAATACACCAAAATTTCCCTGGACAAAAAAAACAATAATTAAATAATGCTTTAAATTATGTGAAGAATTGTTTTATTGTAGAGATTTCATTCAATATCTTCTTACATTCCGTCACTTTTACATTACAAAAGCCTGTTGTTGGTCGCCAGTGACATTTTTGGTTGAAAAATCCAGTTGAAGTGGCACATACAATAAATCTAATAAAAATGAATGTCATACCTCATCATCTCCGAAAATAATTTCATTAGAATCATGTTTCCAAACCAAACATGTTATATTTTTTGATTCACTATGTTCAAATCTGAAAAAAATAAAGATAAAATTAGGATGCTTTAAATTTGGTAAAGAGTGAAGCTCCTTAGGTCTGAAAAAAACACATATAGTTTAAAGAAAAATCCAAATTGAGCATTGAGTTTTAAAATTTAAAACACCTTAAAGCAAATGTATCAAAAATAATTCATCACTTACTTTTTGAAGCATTCTTTTGTTTTTGTGTTCCAGCAGAAGATTTCTCCATTCATTGCAGATGAAATTAAATATTCACCATCATCTGACCAGCAGACATTTGACACAGGCTTTAATTTGAAAGTAATAGACTTTTTCATAAATTACGTCACAAACATCACTTGCCTCGTTTTGAAATTATTGCCATGGTGATTAACTCCCAGCAGATTTTATTTCAACTACTTCCTATTCATAAAAAAATCATTCCATGTCTCAAGGGACATAATCACCATGGTAATTGTTTGAATACCAGGCAAGTGATGTTCATGACATGAAAAGGTATATATTCACATGAAATTCAAGAAGAAACAACTGGGTGCGCAAAAAAAAGTATACAGATTTGTCAAGATACTGCGAATTAACTTATTAGAATTTTCTTATTTTATTGTACAGAAGAAGACCTAACTTAAATTTTGGTTTATAAAACTTTAAAATGATTCAGTTAATCAAAAGCTATGCTAAAATACTTTTGACCTTTCCACCTAATAAGCAAATAAAAGCTCAGTAATGGAAGAGTGCACAATAAAAAAACAAAAGTGATTTGCAGTCTGAAGAAAACATAAACATTGTTATACATTTTCCCCCTTTTAAGAAGATACAAATCAATGTGTTAACCTTGCTGTGTTGATTTTCCAATGTAAATTCTTCTTCATAATTCAAAGTGGAGATAACCTGCAAATACAATCATTTTACTTCTATCATCAGATGAAATTTTTCACTGCGTAATGAAATTAAATATACCTTATTGTGTGCATAAAAAAAATATTAAGTTGTTTCTAGGAATGAATGAGAAAACTGACTTATCACTATTCCTATCAATCTCCTGATGTATTTTTTTAAGAAAGCAAAAGAGAAAAAAAGAACACAATTGTAATACCTTTATTGATTTCTCTACAGGAATGGCCAGTAACTAAAAGAGACAAACATGTTCAAATCAAAACATTTCAGCAAATTAAAGTTCATCCTATTTTCAAATCAGCTGACTTTATGGAACACTGATGATCTTTCCATCTAATTCACTTTCCAAATAAATAAATACTAGCCGGTACCCGGCGTCGCACGCCGGTTAAGCTGTAGCTGAACGCACTAAAAGTCCTTTGAATGTTGAGCTGGCTTAAAAAAACGATCAAATGAATAAAAAGTTATCTTCAAAGTTTGACTCTAACCCTCCCAGGAGATCTTTTTCTCGTTTCGCTTGCATTAAATACGCCGTCCAGTTTTCGACAATTTGAGAAAATGTCATGGTAAAGAGGAGTGAAATGTAGAAATGACAATTCTTTAGGAAAAAGCGGGAAGGCCACAAAGAATAGTGCAACTTTGTTTTTATCAGATTTAAAAAGATAAATAAGTCAATTCTAAATTGCTTTTTTTAAACCCTTGTCACCTTGTCATAACTTTTCGAATTTAAACATGTAAAATGACGTACACAGTTTTTAACAGTATCAACCACTTGAATGTTTTTATATGAAGAAAGAGATGGACTAATTTCTTCTCTTGCTTTTTATCGCCCTTTGAATGCTGTTATTGTTCGACAAACTTTTTAATTTTTATGTTTTGATTTACATTTGAAATGTTCTTTTCTATAAAAGAAACTTGTTTTGTTTTGAAAAGAATTCGAATGTCATTAATAAATACAATCGTTAAATACATTTCAAACTAAAGAAAAGAGAAAAACAGGATCGGCCAAAGCTGGGCAGAAATTAAAATTACTAAATATAGATGGGCCTTAAATTTCAAAACAAAGTCTAAACCAGGCTCTATCCGATCTGTCAATCAAAACAAACTTATCGAGAACAAAACATTGCTTGCGAAATCTTTTGCAAATGGCGCGAATCCAATGGAACAAATTTGTGGAGCAAGAGACTAAAAGTCATAATTCTAAAACATAAACAAAGCGAAAACGAAAGTGGTGACACACAGACACACAAAGCACCGCTATTAATATATAGATTCCCAAATCGAAATGAGAAAAAATAATTCAATCTATTGAAACTTTACCTTTTTATCTTCATGTAATGACATTATACCATGATGATCAGGAACACTAAAACAAAACAAATACTTGAAATCTCAAAGAAATTTTGAATTCAAACGAGCGCATTACTTTTCACAGCAGGGAAATCATACTAGAGATCATAGATATCAACTCAACCAATTTACCTGTTGTATTTTGGTAATATTTCTAGAGTACTGCTACATTTCTGAAAAGATAAAAATACACTTAACTATTAGTTAACATAAACGCTTCTAGGTTAATATGGTCCTAATTAATTTGTATCTTGAACACAGGCATATAGATCTATACCTTTTGCTCGGCAAAAAAAATCAAAAAGATGCAAAAAGTGAATATGAATTAATTCAGATTCAGGAAGTTTTATTAGTCAACAAATTCAGATTTACATTTGCTTTGAAATTTAGGTTGGCTAAAGCAAAAAGAGAGCAGGAATTAAAATGGGTTTGATTGGAATTGTGATCAACATAATTATTCGTAAAATTCAAGGTAATCAAACCTGTTCGCTTATATTCCATAGCTTGACAGAGCCATCACAGCTGTTTGATACCTAGAAAAATAAAAGGAGTAGAGAATGGATTGTCTTAAAATTTTCAAAATGATCTTTCAAATAATCACTAGGCCTAAAAATAATCATAATTTTTTCAGACGTGTAAGGTTAAAAAAAGTACAGTATTTACCAGTGTTCCATTTCCAAGAAAACAAACACTTAAGACTGGTGCTGTATGACCTATAAGTGTTTTCTGTTCAGTTCCTTTTCTTGAAGTACATTTGATTGAAAAGTCACTAAAATTTAGAGAATGAGTTGTAATTATTATAATAACTGATTCTGAAGAAAATTAATTTAAATGATTTTCTCTTTATCTTTAAAAAATTCCTCATATCCATAACTTGAAATTTAGGACATGATTTCAGTTTCAAGACATATATATCCTCACAAAATTAATGGTTCACAATTTAGATTACTGTAAAGATTATATTGAAGAATTTGATTTCCAGCTTTTACCTAGACCCAGCAGCAATTAGACTTCTATCTTCATTGATACAAACATTGTTAATTGGAGATGTGAATCGTAACAAAACATTATCTAACTCAAGCTGAAAGAAATTGAGAATGAAGTATCCATAAGAAAAATGTAATTGTAGTTGAATGACAGAAAAAAAGTTTTTTGTGTAATTTTCAACAAGCAAAGAATGAATTTATAAAAATGGCAACTTCGTCATACCTTGGGGAGGGTGTATGATTTAACCTCATTTTGATCGTTTGAAATAACAACCAAGTCGCCCTATTATAAAAAGAAAACATTGTTTATAATCCCTAAAGGATGCTTTGTTTATTTTTTTCATGTTCCCATTTGAAAATTTATTGTTTCTCATGAGAAAATAAAGAGTTCTTTTAGAAGAATCTAATTTAATTAAAATGTTAAAATTTCTTTTAAAAGTGATTTCACCAAGATTCTGCAAGATTCAGTAATTTTTTGATAAACAATAATAGAGAGCTTTTCATAGTTTTTCATGTAAAAAATGTCTATGATTTCTTCACGTCACAGCAACTTATTTTTCTTAAATAGTTACAGTCTGTTACAGTTTTATTCTGAAAATGCAGCAAGTGTGAATCTAGTTTAACCCTCCTGATTACTGTGATCTTATCTTGTATCTGTTTATGTGCTAGTTTATTAACATTAAAAAAAATTTGACTCCCCAAGCAGCTGGTTGTGGCTGCAAAAAACAAGAGACCACTTAGAAAGCCAATTTAAAAGTGAAACAATAGTGGCCGACCCATAGCCGATAGAAAAAGAGGCAGGGCCAGTAAAAGGGAAATCTTGGCCGCTAAAAAGCCGGTATTTTACCGCTCGACTGATCAGTCTGGACCGGTCTATCCAGGTACTTAAAATCGCTTGGTGAGTCACAAATGGGTACAGGTACTTACATTTACAGCTAAAGAGGTGATTTTTGATCCAAATGAAACTGATAGTGTTTCATCATCATAAAGACCAGGATAAAGTCTAACATCTCCTTCAGCCCCAGCTGTGAGGATTAATCTAAAATCAAAGAAATAATGCAAATAAATGTTATCTACACATAAGTTGGCTCAGTTAAGGAATCAAGTGTTACTGATCAATTGAAACTATCCAGTCGAATATCATAAGTTTTTGACGCATGAAACCACGCATAACAGTATGTTACAAACCTCAAAAAGAAATTAAATGTTTTATAAAGATTTTTAAAATTTGATAGTTAATCTTTTCACATCTTGTTGAAACTTATCATATCCAATTCAGAAGTATACAATTTAACTAAAAAGATAAAAGCATTCTTACTCAGACTTTTTCAAGTAGGCCACATAAGTGGATCCTTCAATGTGTGCACTCCTCAAATCATCTAATGGGGTCATTATTATCTAGCTAAAATAGGCATAATAGAGTCATACAAAATATAAATAAATACAAAAAATCAATTCATCCGTCTTGTCAACTAAGCAAAAACCCAGAAAAAGTGTAGGACAAGCAAAAAGATCACACTATAAAGAATGTATAGCAAAAATTGAAAATTGAAAATTAAAAATCAGTTTAACTGGGAACAATTAGTCCTAAACCATGTTTGAACAGGTTTAATAAAAGAGACACTTTACTCTTATTTCTCAAAGATTTATGTTTCATTGTATTATGTTACGGTAACTTGGTTTTATTTGGACACCCTCCTTATTCTAACCAACTGAGTTTTTCATAAACAATGTAAAAGTTTGAATTAAGTTTTTGATCCAGTCACTCAAAAGTTATGAAGGGAAAAACAAAAATATTCTTCACTTTTCTTGTATAAAAAAAAATTGAATACCTTATTGGAACTAATTTTTGTGGGAATTAATTTTAGTGTTTTCGCGGTTTTTCGTCAAAATTGCGAAAATTTGAGTCCACGAAAAATTTTGTGACTTAAAAACCGCGAAAATTAATTCCCGCGAAATACAATTTTCCAATTTTATCAAAAAATTTGAAAAATCCCTAGGAAAATGAAAGAAATCTGTCCAAAAAAGGGCAAAACCGCAAAAATTCCAGAATGAAAAAAAAACGCAAGAATTAAAACCCACGAAATGCTATTTTTTGGATATTTTTTTCAACCAGCAATAAGCAAAAAGCTCGTCCCAGCTGTTGAAAAAACTACTTAAAGCACTATAGCTCTCACCCAACAAAATTGTGGATTTTAAAAATTAGATATTCAGAATCTATTAAAAATTTTGCTTTCAACGATATATAACATCAGGGGGTTTGTGAATGTGCTGGAAAGATATTGGTTCTTCAAAGGTCAATAAATGGCCCATTTTGGCTTAAAATTTGATGAAATAATGAAAATCACAAATATGAAAAAAATGAGAATGAAACATTTTTGAAAAAAAATCTGTTAGTAAGGTATGACTAAGTCTAAAATTAAATTTTAGCAGCTAAATATTACCAGATGACTTGTTTGAACATGTCATATAAACATCAAGTTGATCTCTGAACAAGTTTTGGAGAAAAGCTAATTTTAAAACGCCAACCTGGATTTTCCGTCACGGCGCAACGCAAACTTTAAAGTACACTAAAAAATTACCTTGGTGTTTTAGAGTGAATTCTTTTAGTGATTCTCAACTACTTTGTAGCCTTTATATGCCCATTTTGTAAAAATCTTAATTTTTGTGAAGCAGAAAAAATGTCTTTTCACTTTTCCTTGAAGTGTTAGCAAGCCATTATAAAAAAAGTTTGATAAAAGTCTGCAGTCAGTCGATATAATCGATAATCTTGAGTAATCGATAAATAATCGATAAGTAATCGATGGATTAGATATCGATTAACCGATAGAATCGATAGGTAATCGATACGATTTTTTCAAAGCTCGATTATTTAACGATCAATTTTGTCATCGATTGTTTATCGATTACAGATCGATTATACTTCGATTAAATTAAGTATCAATTAAAAATCGATCGGCTATCGATCACAGCTTTTGATCGATTACATATCAATCAAAAATCGATTAATCGTCTATCAAATAGTTAATCGATCAACTATCGATTCGTGATTGATTATTTATCAGATTTTAGGGAGTGGTACTTTAATTGGATTAACTTTCGCCTTCATGAGATTAAATTTCTCGATTTCTCGAATTTTCGCCATTTTCGCGAAATTAAAAGCAATATTTTTCGCTGATCTCGATTTGGATGTACTTTTGAATTGAATCCAATCGACCCTGGTAGCATAGGGCCTAGAAAAGCTACTACACTCATTTTTTTTATAAGCATACGGTAAATTTCGGCTGAAGCTTTCTCAAACCCTCTGAAAGGCTGAACAAAAAAAAGTAAAAAAAACAACAAAGTTACCGTTTTATTTAGAGAAGGGGCGTTATTGAATGGTTTGCCTTTTTGGAGGAGCATTATTAATTTGAAAGCGGGCGTTTATTCAAAGTAATACAATCGGTATGAGATTTGGCGAATTCCAGAAATTCTCTTTACTTCATTAAATACCTTATCCTGGCCCTTTTTACGCCGGACCTTATTAGCGTTATTTTTGGGCTCGTTGGTGGAATAAGGGCCGGCGTAAAAAGGGCCGGTAATGTAGTCAATAGTTCGGTCACGATCGATATATAATCGATAACAATACGTAATCGAAGATAAGTAAATAATTGATAAGTAATCAATGCATGAACGATAAGTAATCGATGGTTGTTAACAATCGATACATGATTGATAAGTAATCGATAGGTTGTATGTAGTCGATATGTGATCGATAAGTAATCGATAACTTGGAAATAATCTATCGCTGATCGATACTCAAGATTTTTTGAAGGTTAATCGGTTAATCGATATCTAATCCATCGATAGGCGCGCATTTACAAGTTTACATCCGCGGAAGTTAAGCGTGCAATTAGAAGGATTTCTCAGACTGATATAGAGCCATTCCAGGGTAGAATATCAAATTAAGTTGGGGGATTTGAAACCTAATCCATCTTAAAGAGCTTCAAAAAACAAAAAAAATGAGGGGTCATACTTCTCACCGATTATTATCGATTATTTATCAATTACTCAAGATTATCGATTATAGCAGGGGATGTCAATCGAAGCGATCGAAGCGATCGAAGGCATCGAAGCAATCGAAGCGATCGAAGCAATCGAAGTCGATCGAAGTCGCTCGAGGTAATTGGTCGAATCAATTGAAGTCAATCGAAGTGATTGTCGAATCGATCGAAGTCAATCGAAGTGATTGTCGAATCGATCGAAGTCGATCAAACCTTTAAAAAAATGTAAATCTTCGATCGACTTCGATCGACTACGATCGACTACGATTGACTTCGATTTATATTTTCTTTCGAGCGTAAAGGTCGGTCTCCACTAGCGCGCGCTGCGATAGCAACTTTTTGCTTTGAGAAAAACGAATTCGATTCGATTCGATTGACATCCCCTGGATTATATCATTAACTACGCCTGGTTTATTGTCAAAACAGCCCCTCCGGAACTGCTTTTTTCGGAGAGATGTATGACCCCTCATTTTTTTTGTTTTTTGAAGCTCTTTAAGATGGATTAGGTTTCAAATCCCCCAACTTAATTTGATATTCTACCCTGGAATGGCTCTATATCAGTCTGAGAAATCCTTCTAATTGCACGCTTAACTTCCGCGGGCGTAAGCTTGTAAATGCGCGCCTATCATAGTCCGCTCGAGTCCACCTATGTGCAATTGCACGCTTAATTTTCCACCCTGCTAGCGACTCCAGAAGTCATGCAACTTTCGTTGACGTCAAACCAAATGTTTCATTTTCCCGTGAACTTTGAACCCTTCAAACTTTTTTTCTATGTATGCTAAAGCGTTCCGGTTTTTACTAAATGAAAGCCTGTGATCTTAGCTTTCCAGCGGTATATAACACTGTGGACACGGGCTAGACGGCGAATTGGTAAAATGCCGAACGTTTTGCAACATTTTGAAAATTGTTTGCCAACGGGAGAAAAAAAAATTGCAACTATCGATGAACAAATGTGCCTGGAAACAGAGGAAAATGTATTTGAAGGCTGAAACTTTGTATGTTTATCAGAAAAAGGGTGAGGAATTCAAAAATCACATTCGCTAATTTTAGTTCTTTCATTTTCATGTAGTTTTTTTCAATTTTTTGCTTCTTTTGCATGGGAATGTCTCAAAAAAAAGTTTTTATTTCTGCCGAAATGGATTTTCTTTTCATTTGGGGTTTCTCCTTTCAGAAAAACTTATTCTTTACTCATAAGTTTTTGTTCCTCCATTTCCAGAGGCCCCTTGAAAATGGGTCCTACCACCTTTTTTGACTCATTTCAACCTTTTCCAAGCTACTTTTCTTCAAAAACAAAAATAAAACAATGCAATGTCTTCTTTTTTCAAAAAAATATATATCTTTCGTTATTTTGATAAATATACTAAATATTTTACAAATATTTTTATATAATAATATTCTAACACCATCAAAGAATTCTCCCTCCAAATTTCAGGTCTTTAGCTACACTAGAAAAAGAGATATGCAAAATTGAAGAAGCATGACTGGAAAATTTCTTTTTTTTCTTTTTTGACACATTTTTCGAATTTTTCCAAGCTATTTTCCTAACCTTTTTTTGACATTTTTAGTCAAATTTTTGACACTAAAATTTGAATATCTTTACAACCACTTATCCTCTGGAGGCCTATGACCCCTCATTTTCTTTCTTTTTCAAAGCTCTACAAGATAGGATAGGTTTTGAAAAAAATCTAAAATTTGAAAAATCTTCGGGAGTTGCTAACCCTGCTTGAAGAAGCTTCAAAAACTGATTTTTGAATTGGAATCTTCGTAAAATTTTGCGTAAAAATGACCAAGCATTCCAGATTTTTTTCCGAGAAAACTCGAGGAAAATTGTCTATTTTGAACTCGCACAAACGAAAAGTGTTTTCATTTCTTTTCTAATAACTTGTAAATGATGTATCTCAATGTAAGCAATGATTATAATACTGATTTAGATTATTTGGAACATGAAATTGATAGGTAAAAACACTTTTAAAAACCTTACAATTTGATAGCCGTGCAATTACGCATTTAAATCTCGGAATTTTAAGCGTGCAATCCCGGGGGGCACTTAGGCAAAAATAGGTACGGGGACGTGCCGCTGGTCAGGGTGCCTTTTTCAGTGTTGCAGAATTACTGACAGGGTATCTAAAATTGCAAAATCCTGATCTGACAGGGGCGCAATTTCATGATGTGTGTCTGACAGGGTCTGTTTTTGCCGTTTTTTGCAGGTAGAGGTTCTTTTGCAAATCGTTTTGACGCGGCAGTGAGCAGACCCCTGAAAGGGGCAAACAGATTTTACTAGATGTTGCAAGAAGACTTTATTGTAGATTTTGATTCAGATTTTTTATTTCAACTGTTATGTTTTGTTTCTTCCCATATCGTTGAGACATTCCGCTGTAGGCTTAGAACAGCTGTAGAACAGAACAATACTCTCAACTCTTCTGTATTAGTCTCATTGACATCCTCTCGTCCTCTTTGTAAAAGCGTCGTTTTTAAAGCTTATACTTGCAAATAGTCCCTTAAAACCTAGACTTCATCAGTTCTGATTTGAGACCCTTACGTAGGATCATATAAGATTCCGATTCCTGCTATAACATTCCACTTGCCACTTGAAAACAGATGAATAGTTAGTCCGACTAGTTGAAAACAATGAACAAGTTGGCCGATATAAAAATCAAAACATTACTTCTTTATTGCGTTTTATGATTTGCCAGCTTGGATTAATTCACTTTTTTCTGCCAGTATGCCCGGGAAAACTAGCGGAATGATCCCGGAAAAGCACCAGTAATGCTAGAGCGGGAATCAGAATCTTATGTGATCCTACGGTAATCCTGGAAACGGATATCTGAAATTTATCTGCGTTCATTATTACGTTTTTTGAAACCTTAGCGTTCCATTTGTTCTTGTACATCTATAATATTGTACCTTTCTAGCTTTGAAACACATTTTGTGGAAGTAGAGAGTGATGATTTTGAATAATATTAAAGATATGTTTACTTTGTAATTTCATAACTCTCGTCGTCAATTCTTTTGGTCAGTTTTCCAGGCAGTTAGTCACACTAGGAAATCTAGCTTTCAGAAAAAACAACATCAGTCATCTACAGGATGTATTTGAACAACAAGGATGAGAGTTACCTGAATCAAGTTTGCAAGACAATTAATTAAAATTGAAAGTTTGAAACAAAATAAAACGTGCAGCAGCAAAAATCAACCAACAAAAGTTTGTCATTCAATTCCCGAGACAGCGCTTCGATTTTTAAGGCCTTGTTTATACGCTAAAGCAAAAACAATTCCGCACGTGTAAATGGGTCAGTGTTTGAGGTCCGGCAAAATTTCCGGGAAATAGCCTATCCGGCAGTGCGCGGATCTAGGTGGGTTCCGCCTCCCCCGTAGATCTTTTTCTTGGGAAGTTGATCTTCAAATTAGTTCTCAAGGTTGGCTTGGCTCAAATTGTTTCATCTATGGCTCAAATTTTAGGCAATTTCTCATAGTTTTTGAAAATGTTATTTACATTAA